>NW_010270485.1:25437-107081 GCF_000690775.1 Eurypyga helias
TACTGACCACCCACGAAAGGGGCAAGAGTGGCCGTCATCTGCTGAAGAAACTCTGACAAGATCTCAGCAGAGGCAAGACATCCAGCATGAGTGCGCAACGGACTCTATACTATCTGTCAAGCCTATATTTTTAGACACAATTAATGATTATTTCAGGAGATGGCTAGTTAGGTGGACCAAGAACAAAGAAAGCTTGTGTCTTGATGCCTAACAACATGCAAGACCCATTCTAAAGCATTACCACTGAAGAACCTCTCTATAGCAGAAACCATGCTGTATTGAGAGAGGTCTGAAAAGAGGTTTAACCTAAAAGTACCACTCTTGCACCTAAAAATTAAAAAAGGGAAATTCAAAGAGTAGCTAAAAAGAGTTGATTAGGAGAATCAATCTTAGCAGTAGCATGTAGTTATCTCAAAGCATATAGCAAATGTACCATCTACCAAGAACGGACGTAGGATAGGTCAAAAGGAAGCTGGTGTGGCTGAACAGCAGGATGAGACGGTACATTAAAAGCAAGGAGGAACCCTTCAAATATGAAGTGGTTTCAAACAAATCAATAAAGAGATAAGAAAGAAAAGAAAACAAAGAATCAAACCCTGTCTGGTTGAAAGAAAACCACCATAAGGCAGGACAAAAAAAAACCCCAGCAAAAACTAAATGCAAGCAAGAACTTCAAAAGGCTTAAAAACAAATAATAAATCCTCCTCAATCACAGCAGCAGCAAGGAGCCTGACCATAGGCTGTAGGGTCTCTGGAGGCTCATGCTCTAGAAAGAGCACACAGAGAAGAACAAAGCCATGTGTGAAAAGCTCAGTGCACTTTTTACCCCTGGGTTCAACATGGAAGATCTTGGGGAGATTCTCCCACCGCAATCTTCCTTCCCAGGGGAATCACCAGAGTAACCGTCTCCAACTGAAGTGTCAATAAGGGACTGAAGTCGACCAGAGGAAGGTTAACCCATCTCCAGGCCCAGATGGTGTTCACCCAGTGCTTCTGCATGAACTCAAGGTGAACTGCAACTGTGGTTTGTAACCAGCTCTGCTCACCGAGGGATGGAAGTGGCTTTTTGATGTGATCCAGAGCGCTGTACTCGACTAAGCCCAACATCTGTCCTAACAGAATTAGTTGACACATGGATAAATCTGACTTCTTTGCGGAAGAGCCAACATGCTTCACAAGTCTACTGGAGTCCTTTGAAGGAGTCGGCAGGCACATGGGCAGGAGAGATCTGGTTGATGTAGTTGGCTTGGATTTCCAAAAGGCATTTGACAAGGTCTGAATAGCTGTTAGAGAAATTATGCTGCTGTGAGATAAGACAAAGGTCTTTGCACTGATTAAAAAAAGGTTAAAAATAGGAAACAGCAGATAGTAATAAATGGCTGGTTTTCCTAATGGACAGAGGCCAACAGCTCTCAAATATTTCCTGCTCAACATCCTTATGGATGATCTGTAAATGGGGGGAATAACTAAAATGCCAACAGCGATCAAGGATATTAAATCACAAAACACAGTAAACGAAAGCCCAAGGTGAAAAATTGCACAGGGACTTAAAGATACCATAAGAAAAGAGAACACATTCACTTGAAATCCTAGAGAAAAGCAATGATGAACATCAGGGAAAAAAAACCAATCCTGACCTTACACATGCAGTAATGGGTTGTGTTTGTCCACCTTCATCCCTCCTCCCGTCTCAAAACCTACAGAGTGGAACTGGAAAAGGTGCTGAGAAGGGTGATGGTAAGGAGCACAGGTCTGAATTGGGTTGTGTTGCAGGAATGATTACGTTAGGGGCTTCTTCTTGGGAAACATACAGCTCAGGTAGAAGATGACAAAGGTCTAAAACTTAGGTGTGACATGGAAAGCATCTAGGCAGATTCAGGGGAAAAAAAACCCACCAAGGGATACTAAATATATTGACAGTGCCTCAGAAGTCCCTGAGCCCCAGATCACTGGGGACTGGTGGGTCACAAATCAATATGCATCTTTTTGCTTTTATTCTCCTTCCTAGACACCAGCTGCTGGGCATGATCAGAGACAGGATACAGGGTTAGTACATCTTGATGCAGTGAGGCCACTCCAGTGTACTTCCAATGTATCTGTATGTAAAGGGAACAAATTGAGAAACTCAAGGCCCTGACTTATAATCTGTAATAGCATTAAAAAAAAAAAAAAAAAAAGAGTATTGTGTTTCACAGTGCCTGGTGCCTGATCTGGAAGCCTGTTTGTGTTCTACATGGTGAGAGATGAACTGTTCAATCTTACAACTTGTCTTGACTAGATAAAAGGAAGTTTTTATCAGACATTTATTTGACACATGGTGGCTAACATGAGGAAAAAGCACAGTTCTCACTTATTCACTGACGCTGATCCTAAATTCACCACATGAGAAAACTACCAAGCGCTTTGTCAACATTTGAATATTATCATGTGCTAATTAGAGAAGGAAGAAATAAAAGGAACGAAACAAACCACCCTAACCCCCAAGTTTTTCTACTGCAGATAATTCCTTGGCTTGAAAAGTGATGCAAGCTGTCCTACTTCAGGAATACAAGCAAGCTGGAAGGCTCAAAACTCGTCACATCGCAGTAGTTTAACAACTCATTTGCCTGTCTTCTAATGGATGAAAATATTTCCTAACACACCTCCCACGTAGGCAGCTCATTACGGACACGGGCTCATGGCATCCCAGAAGCATCACCTGCATGGCTGAGCGCTCCCCAAAACACCCCTGCAAGCCACGCTCCCATACTACAACACTGAAATGTCACTGGCTACACATCATCTCCTCGGTTCAGTGCCCCAGATTTGGAAATTTTAATTGAAGAAAGGTAAAAATGGGTGTACCAGCATTTACGGGAAGGTGTACCCAGCGAGGACCAAGGGGCTCTGCTGAGAAACACCAATGGTAATTCAGGGGGCACCGGATCAAAAGCAGTGAGTTTTCTGGAAGTTTCTTAGCATCCCTTTGCGGGCTCCCATACGTTTTCCAGCTGAGACAACTTCTGAAAGTCACTTTCCCGTACTTCCACTGGAGGGCAGGAATATCCCACGTTTCCACAGGCGACCCTCCAGCTCATTGCCATGCACCCACACGCCTCTAGCAAGGCCTTGCCTTTAAAACCACGACAATATTCCCAGTTTAGCTCCATATAGACACCTCCTCTCCCAGTGCCCATTTGACTCTTCTCCCTGCAGCACTGCAAGGTCCCTTCTTTTCCCCATGTACCTTTCCAACAGATAGCACAAATATATTGGAAATATGTCCTGACCAGCAGGTTAACATCCCCACTGCTTCCCCAGGAGGCAATAAAAATATTTTTACAGGCTCACAGAGCTGATTAAAGACACAAAGCTGCCAGGAGACAAAAGGAAAGAACTTCTCATGGAGAAATAACTGCTTTGGAGGGTGGAGGTCCATCACCTGTGATCCTGCATGGTACTGGGCTGGGACCTGTGCTGGTTGATGGATTTAAAATTCATGTGCATAAAGGTTCAATAGTGAAGCGCAGATGTTTTCTGTTGACATTAAGCTATTCAGAGAAGCAGAAAAAACAGGGTGAACCATGAAAAGCTGCAGAAGGACCTTAGGAGATTTAGTGACTTACCAATAAAGTGCCAGATGAAATGAAAGAGCGATGAAATGATACACATAGAAAAAATAACCCAAACTTCTAACATGAAGTGATGGGCTCAGAGATGATCATTGCCCCTCAAGAGTTTGTAACAGTCCCATGAAAGCATCAGTTCAGTGCCCAGGCGTGGTCAAGAAGACGGACTGAATGGCAGGGACTGCTAGGAAAGAAGCAGACAACAGCCTGCCTTTAAACAAACCTACAGCACCAGGTCCCTCCATGCCCTTCCAGTCTACCCTGGTACAGACAGGGCACTGCTGGGAAACACTCAGGGAAAAGCAACAGGGCTGGTCAGAGGGAAATGCCTCTACGTGAGTAACGACTCAGCAAGCTGGGGTGTTCTGAGCTGAAAATGGCCTATGATTTGGCATGTTTAAGATTTGTTTAATAAAGAAAGAGGCTTATTCAAGAGCAGATCACCAGCAGGATGTCTGGGATGAGGTTTAAGGTCCATTTTGTCCAATATCTGCACTGGAGAACAACTGTGAGAATGCACAGGGAGAAGCAGTGCAAGTATGTACTGATACTTCCTTGAATACTCCTGCAGCCTCTCCAGGCTCGATGGGTTTGCAGGAGCTATTGTAAAGATGTTACATAAAGGAGCAGAGTTTTGCACACCAAAATGATCGTGATTGTCATGATCTCCATGAGAGGATCCATAACAAGGGCTTCACGTGGGGGAAATGAAGCTTAACATCCTTCCCAGACCAAATAAAAGGAGAACTGTGCCACCATTTATACTACTGTAATAATTTTTTTTTTCATTAAAATCTTAAGTATCTTCGTGGCAGAGGGACACCCAGAGCTGCTTTTTCCAACAGAAATGCCCGGAGCTGCTTTTTCCAACAGAAACCTAAGCAGTCACAAAGGGATGATCACATCTACTCCATGATATGGTACAAAGCCCAGATCATACCAAGGAATTGTTACACTGCAACTACTTCTCTAATATCACCCAGGGTCAGTCTATACACAAAAAACTTTCCAAATGTCCATTTCTGTTCTCAAAGAGGATCACACGCTTCGTTTAATGAGTATGTTTTTCTCCTCCCTTTCTCAGCATCTTTAATAAACAATAAAATTTTAACTGCTGCTCACCAAGAGGATGGAGAGACACAATAACACTTATTTTTTAATGTAATAAAATAGTACTTAGATGAAAGGTAAATAGTGAGTTCTGGGGAAGAACTATATAGCCAAACACATGGTTTCTGATAAAGATCATCTTCCTGCATTTCCCCTCTGCTAATGGCTGTGCTGTCACTTGAAACTCCCAAGAGAGACTTAATGCCTTCTTCTTTTCCTAGAATTAGCAGCGGTGGTTTCAAATTAGCTTCCATTTGCCTGAAAATGAATTAGAAAAGGCCTGAACTGAGCTACACGCCAAACAAGTGTAATTTTGGGAAATTTTACTGTCAAGCACTTCAGTGCTGAACGCTGTTGACTCCTGATTAATACCAGGCAGCCCATGGAAGGTCAGAACTTGTTTCAAAGTGATACAGACGAATTAGGAAGATCTGCATCCAGCAGTACTAAATAAAAATTTGCTTTTTAAATAGATAGATGTTTTTATCTAATTATGGTATAAAAATATGTGGTTTTTTTAATTTTTAGTAGAGTGGGTTTCAAAGATTCCTAAACAAGGCTACGCAAGACCTGCAACAGCCCTTTTAGACAGCAGTTGTGGTATTTCCATTGGTGTTTGGACTCCAAACAGGCCAAAGCCATCCTCTGAGTTCACAGAGGAAAGGCCAAGACTATTCCAGCTGAAAGGCTGTGAAAAAAGGCTTATTCCCCAGAGCCTCCAACTCCAGTGGCAGCTGCTGGTGTTGAGCCAGTGGCTATACACAAACATGCTGCCCTCTCTGCCTCCACTGTGCACTTGCCTTCCCTGCTGCTTGTTTCTTGCTCAGCTGCTCTAACACTACATTTCTCCTCTGTTTCTCTTGACTTCTCTCCCTCCTGTGCAGCTTTTCAGTTCATCTGCAGCGCAGTGCAGTTTTCCCTCCCAAAAAGCAGTGAAATGTTGGCTGGAGATGCTCCTTTGCAATGCCGGACATTTAGGACCTAAAAATGTTGGCTCTCAAACATCAGATCTGTGCACTACTCTTTTTTTTTTTTTTTTTTACTCTGTAGGGCAAAGGAAATGGGGGCCTTTTTGGTAGCTGCATCTTCTTAAACAGACATTATTCCCAAATTAATCTCATGCCTCTGTCCCAGCAGCTCGGTGTTTCCTACTTTGTCGTCTTCACGTGCGTAGTTTCATGCTTTATTGCTGTCAACACCACTGGGGCAGCAGCATCAACCCATCCTGTCCATGGTATTTTCCATTTAATCCTTAGCTTTTACAGCAGTTCCTTACCATGGCTGAACCAAGGAGCAGGAGGCTTGCCAAAGACACCTGCAACTTGGAGAAGCCTCTGTCAGCTCATCTGTGCTTGGACATCCAGATGTGGGTTGGGTACTCCCTGTGAGCACTCATTGATGTAGGCGCCTACTTTGGACAACTCCAGATGGAAGTCCCATGGGGGAAACCCAAAAGCCTGAGACCAGGAGAGATGCAACTCTTCCTGCTGCTGCCCAGCTTTGGGAAGGAGTGATGGAGTCCCAGGCCCTGCCATCCCATGCTCAGATGTGAGTGGGCATCCGTAACGGTGCACTGGAGAGATTACATTTCCCCCACAAACCAAAAGGTCTGGTGTCCAGTAGATCAAACAATCAAGCAGTGCACAGCAGATGGTCTCTCTGAATTCAAGGGCAGAGGTTTGAGATCACTGCAGTTTTCCTCCCCCAGCTCTTCCTGTGGGGGCTGAGGCAGAGATCCTGTGGTTATCACGGGGATCAGGAGGCTCCTGCTGCCTGAACTGTGAGTCCAGATCTTGTTTCAGGAACTCCCACAATGACAGGGATACATCTGCCGCCACGGTCCTCAATGTCTACTGCACATTCAACCTCTTTGTGCAACCATCTCCGCCACCTACGGATCTGAACCATGATACTACCAAGTGTAGGTCAGATTTACCAATCCTACCAGCTGAAAGTCTTCAGCACCCAGCAGAGCCCCTCTGAGATCCCCAAGAATATTCTAGCTCACAGCAGATACCAGCAAGCTACTCTTCCCCAACTTCTCAAGCCCTAAAAGCTCATCACCAGTCAAAGGACCTTTCTGGTCCTCCTAGGCTCGCTTGGCACCCTGGCAGTTTTGAGACAGGTAAACCTAGACTCCGTAACCAATCCAGTTGTTTTAACTGAATAGGCCACATCTTTTGTAAACCTTTATGAAGTTGTCAACATCATTCCAACCTGTAGGCCACTGGAGAGGTCGAGAGCCTCAGTGAAGGTGGGAAGAGACCACTTTCTGGAGACCACAGGGCTCTGCCATGAGCCTCAGTACTCTCTCAGCATGGAGATATGCAGCACCAGAAGGGTTAATGGAGAGCTGGTGGCCAAGGCTGCTGCATCGTTGCTTATCCTAACAAATCATCCACAAACATAAATCCCAAAAACTACCTACTAAACAGAAGGGAAATAAATCTATTTGCTATTTTATTTATTCTCTTATTTCGGAACAATTAAAAGATACTTTGAGGCACAGAAGGATGTTTCCAAAGGCTACAGGGGATAGAAAGTCATGCCTGTACAAATAACAGCATGAAGTGACACAGATTTGCCCAGGAGAAGTGGAGAATAAAGTTTCTCTCATTGCAAAACAAAAATAAGAAAGGTCAGTTTGAACAAGGGTTTGGCCAACGTATTCACAACTTTGGTAGAAACAGCAAAGGCTATTTCATGGCCAACAGACAGCTAATATGGGAGTGTGTATATATATGCACCATATATATATATACACCCTTTTATGTACATATTCGGGGATAACACCAACTATAAAAAGATACCTGAGAAGAAAGACTCACAAAAGCAACTTCCTGGCATTGTTCAAAAACTACTTCTAGATGCTGTGTTACAAGGTCAAGTGCTCACTACTCCCCTTTCGAATATTATTTTAAATGATAATTTGAAAATCGCTTCACTGCAAGAACAAAGCATAGACATTGAGACATATCCGGAAGTTGTAACGTGGGACGATGGAGATCATATCAACAGTATCAATTTCTGATGGATTAGATCTTTAATTATGTTTTTTTGATCGGGACAGAGAAAAGCAACTTCCCAGCGTTATTCATGGTGCTGTTCAACATGACAGAGAAGTAAAAGGTTTTTAGCTCCCTTGTTCCTTCCGGGCCCAAACAGTGGAAGTAGGGAAGCCACACAAGTTCATCTCACACCAACTTACTAAACCTCAGTCAGCAATACCAACTCAAACCGACTTCAAGGAAGGCAGAAGCAAGAAGAAAAGCCATCTGTCAAGAGCAGGGTTATCTCAAGGTGATTGCCACATCAACCCGCAGAGAAACACGGGTTCTGAAGAGAGCCTATAGACCAGATGGTCTTAAACAGGCCTGCTTGGCCTTAAAAATAAGCATTTGTGATAAAAAAATAGCCTAAGGATAATACTATTTAGCATGCTGATAGACTTCTCTAGCTATTCAGGAACTCAGCTGTGAACATCCACCTTCATGCACATGAACACTGAAACAAATGAATGACGTGATTCAGAACAGCTTAGAAGTCTTACTGGTACTAACCCTACCAAAACCTTCTCTTCCAAAAGCCTTTTTTTGTGCATATCCCTGCAAAGTTTGTGAAATCCACCAGTTTTTAAATCCAGACCTGTTGGAAGTTGTAAACTTTACATTTTTAGCATAGCCTCAGACACTCTGTATTCAAAGCATTCACATTCTTCCGAGTTAGACTGAAATGCAACATCTCGTAAGGAATTCACATACACACTGCGGTGCTGCAGGAAATGTCCTTAAGGAGGTTTTTCTAATTATTTCAGCTCATCTACATTACTCACCCTGATTCACTGACAGATACTGAAGCGGCGGACACCAAATGGTATCCTGTCATATATGAACTATAGTATGTTTCCTTGCAAAACGTGTGGAATTGTACAAGAACATCACATTTCCAACTCATGAGCTGTAATTAATTATAACAAAAGGAGAGGGGTTTTTAAAACAGCCATAAAGGCAAGCAATGCAAATTGTTATCTCATCCTCAGAAAATGTAAACCTAACTTTTAAGCATCACACACAGATTTTCTAATCAAAAGCATAAAAATACCCAATCAAGATGTTTCTGGAAGGAGGAAACTCAATTACCATCAACTTTCTTGCTTTTAACTTGCCTTGATTCTTCCCCTCCCAGTTTATTTAGCTCTAAGCATGTTTGTGCCTGGTATACCACGCTGGCAATTCAGCAGAGCAACAGAGTTATATTTTTGAAGACCTCTCTTCATCTCTTTATTCTCTATTGCCATAACAGCCCAGGTTCCCATAGAAACTGAGACTAAAGAGCAAAAGCGTAAAATACAAATGAACAGGTCTAAGCTGGCAGTGTTATGTTTGATTAGACGTATAAATATGACAAACGGGTGCTGAGTACAGGTTCCTTTCTAATGGAAAAGCCAGATAATGCTACACCTTATCAAATAAATACAGGGCACATAAATTTTAAAGACTGGAGTCATTGAGTGCTGACTATAAACAGGTTGAAAGCGCTTTATGAAATTGAGTTTTTTTCTAGATTATTCATTTCCAGAGCAAGCAAAATACCTTCTCCTCATCTGCAGGCCTGATTCTGAATCCCCGAACCTCCCCAAATCACAGTTGATTCTCATCTACTGACGCTGAAGCTTTACATTGTGTGAATGGGGCAACAACCACTAATTCTATGGGTCTGGAACATTGTAAGGTGTACTTTAGTATCTGAATATTGGTGTGTAGATTGAAATTCTCTGAAAAAACACTTCTACTGTAAAAATGGTTTTCTGGGTGAAGACTAGCCCAGATGCTTTCTTCATGCTTTTGAAGAAGTTGATGCACTTTGAATGCATTCCTGATGCGTTTTGGTTTTGGGTTTTTTAACAGAACTAGGTTCAAAACTCTAGCAAAAGGGGTTTATTAAACCTATGGGACTTCAGGAAAATTCTCAATTTGATTGCCCTGGTGAACTGCCAATATGACAGTAGGATTCTTCACACCATAACAATATCACTGAAAATGGGAAAGAAATACAAATGCGAGAATAAATTATTTCAAGCTCTGAATGGTCTTCAGAAGTCCATGTAAAATATGTTTGAATATATGTGAATGTAGTATGTTTTTTCTAAAGGCACTTTCAAGCACCCACATACAAATACCTTGTTAGTCTTGAGCTCTGAGCACCCTCCTTGTATCCTCTCAAAAGGGTGACACAGATGAGCCTCCACAGCAGCAGGAGTGATGCCCTCTACTAGAAATGTTCATCTTAAAAGCACTGCCATCCACTAAAACTTGTGCAACATTAGAAAAACTTTAAAATGGCTCAGGTGAGTATGATTTTTTTCCCTCCAAGCCAAACTGTGACATCCAACATTCACTGACTTGAAAGGGGAATTCATTATCAGTGGCTCCTGTTGACTTCTTGAGTAATATGGCCCCTGGCATACCAAGAGCTCAGCTTTTTCATGTTCGACTCCTCTATTAAATGGCATAGGAGCTGCTGGATGTCAAACAAACATCTGAATTTCTTTCCCCCATCAATGTTCAAAACAATATTGCAAAATGCTTGAAGCCATTCAAAGAGATTCTCTATAAAAGGACCCTCACTCGAGAGACCTCTGTATAGGCCCTCTTCTGAAACCATCACCGACCCTTATGCATCACATTAGGAAACAGAAGGTCCAGGATTGCTTGTTTCCAGCCTTTATACCTTCTGTTTCTCTCCTGAGAAGTCTGAATATTTTTTCCATTTCCAGGAGCAATAGATGGTAACTGTCCCAGATAACAAGGCAATGATAAAAATCTGCCTGCTTTAAAAAAAAAAAAAAGATGTTGAAACATACAGAAACAAAAGAAAATGCTCTTAATTTTGCTTCTGCATTGAACAAGTTCACTAAAAGGAAACTTAAGTTACCAGAGTTCTGGTTTAGTTGACTGGAAGAAAAGCATTTGATTATATTTAGTTTTAGAAGGGACTTTGTGAGATGCTGAGTGCAGTCCATGACCAAGGGAAGGCTGTTCCCAGCACTTAGTCTTGCAGGACTTTACCCTCTGCAAAGGCTGCAGCAATAAAAGATGAAAGTAATTACTTCAATTTTTATTTATTTTTTTTTTTAAATGCCAGTTGGTGTACTTGGCAAGAGTGCATTTGAAGGAACAGTAATCCCATGGGGGTCTTGCTTTCCCGAGACATGAACTTTGGAGCTGTATTTTCTTGTCGGTACGCTATTTTTCACACGCAGGAGGTCACGGCTTTTCTAAGCACGTGCTCAGCTTAACAAATGTTTTCATGTCCGAATCCAACCCAGACGCAAAATATAACAACGCAACTATCATATAGTTACTAAAATAGCTTATTTGGAAGCAGTGGGGTTGATAATGGGATCATAAAACATTTTTCAAAGCTAAATGTAAGGCATTCATTTCCCTAAGTGTATGAAGTCAGAAAGCAAGCTAGGAAGCCGGGGGGATTGAGGAGATCGCTAATGTTTCAAAGCAGCCAAGTAGTTAGCTTTTCTGTTTTTCAAAACCAGCATCTGTAGGGACTCCCTGGCAGTCCCCCTGCCTGTTAGAGCATTCACAGCCGTTTACTGGCCTGCTGCCAGCCCATTTCTGATTACCAGCTCCTCAAAGAATTTCAAGCAATAAGAATTACATTTTGTCATCCGAGATGAATGATTATCACTTCTGCCTCCAAATGAAATAAGGAATAGCTATCCATTAAAATCTCAGTGTGCAAGAAATACACCTTTTATTAGAAAGCATCTTCTTAAAGGGTAAAGGATTAGGAAATGCAGCAAAGTCTGGCGCAGCTTGTGATTTAATCCAAGACAAAGATCAGTACAAGGATCTGAACATGCACCTGTAGCTCTGACGGGTTTGCAGGGAGGGACAGCACAGCTACTTGCTGTAGATCATCAACGGTGAAGTAAATTGCAATTACAATTTACAATTCCACCAATGCTTTTTGAGGCCCATTGTATCATACTAATCCCTTGCTTTGCTATCAACAAATTATGTTGATGTCTTCTGTAGAGCAACCTGAAAATCTCACCCAAAAACGAAGAAAACCTAAGAGGTATTAAAGACAGTGCAAAAAAGTCTGCATGCGACGGTACGCTGAGCAGATAGACCTAGAAACGCGTCATTCCCGTTATTAAAATGAATTTTAAATACTGCCGTGCATGAGGCCCTTTTAACTTACATCAGAAATTTAATTACAATAGCCCTATTATAAACCTCCAGGTAGTTTTACATTTACATTCAACATGATGGGCAAGATCAGACTTTGATCTTCTCTTTAAAGGTTTGCAGACGAGTTTTCTCACATATTCAAAATTTCATGTTATCTATATTTTTGATGTTTTATCTTGCTATACTTAGCGAAAGCTGTGGAATCAGTTAAATCATGAGAACAGTTTTTCCTCTTTTTTTTTTTTTTAGATGATTTAAAGATTTAAGAGCTCAGCACTTCTCAAATAATTTAATGGAGTATGCAGTCAGGCACTGAGAAAATACAGCAAATGCATCCGAGGGCAAATCAATGTAAGTGGAACACAGAGCATAGTCAGGGTAAATAAATGCACTGTCCAGCTGTAGGGTTTGGGATGCCCTCAGTGCTGCAAACAAGCACATGGGAAAAATAATAATATTATCACATGGCAGCAGTTTCTCAGCACCCACCAACAATATTGGAAGCATCAGGGATTTTTTAAAAAATCTCCTTTACTCAGCGTTACAGATTAAGTTACTGAAACAGCACGTTGTCACCTTCCCATCGCACCCGAAGTGGGGAGCGTGGCGTCACGAAGGTGAAGACCCATCTTGGCAGTTATCCTTTGCTCTTCTTCTACAGTGCCTCTTGGGCTGCCTTTGGTTTAGTGCTTGCCACTCAGCAAAATTAAGAGAAATCAGAATAAGAGAGCCTTGCAGTTGAGTGTTTGCAATACAGGTGGCACCACATGGCCAATAATGCAGTGGTCCAATACTGCTTGTGCTCAGAAGGTAACGATGAGATGCGGGTGGAAATCTTGAGTTTAATGTGAGCTATGTGTAGACTGGAAGCTATATATGTATTTTAAATTGAGCCAGGAAAACCAATTAAGTATTCTTTAAAGGGAGAAGGGAAAGAAGAGGAAAGGTCTGTCTTGGTGGATCAGCTGCTGGTGGGATGGAGGTGTCAGCAGTAACTTTGGAGTTAAGGCTGCACTGAGTTTTTTGCTTACAGCTGGATTAAATTTCTTCCATTTCACAGTTCAGTGATTGAATTTCATCTTCAAATTTGACACAATTACAGTTCCAGGGTCAACTGAATTTGCTATGCAGATTTTGGGCACCACGCTTACTAACTTTCCCAGGGAAAACAATTACTATTCACTCATCTTTGAAACTTGGACCTCCACCCTCCGCTCTTTCCCCTCTCCCTGCTTTTTAACCAACTGCAGACACCAACATTTCAAAACTCTGGAGCTATTCCCATCACACCCCAGCCTGGAAAGTTTCTTGGGTGAATGGGAAGAAACTTCTTTATCTGGAAACCCCTTTTCCACTTCTGCCAAGACAATTCAGCAGTGGGAAGGTGGTGTTCCCCCACTTCCTCCCCTGGTACTTCCCTCCTGGAGCCCAAATCTCTTCCTCCCAAACCTTCCCTGGGTGTCAGCACCATCCACAGACCTCACTGGCTCTACATTTCCTTCTTTCCTTTCCCTTACCAATGCTTGGACATAAAGGTGAGGTCTGACCCAACTCCTGGAGGATCGCATAGGAGCTGGTGAGGTACAACCAAGGATAACTGCTCAAGCAGGCAGCTCCAGCACTGGAAAAGCCACAAATGATCCCACAACTATTTCCAGCAGTTCCAAAAATCAGTAGCTCCCTACAGGAGAAGAATCACTGAGTTTTATTTATAATATATTTGACTCCATTCAAGTGCCCCTCTGTTATTTAAGCCAGAAGATGAAAGTGGGACAAAAATAGCCCATCTTCCAGTGGCATAATCCTTACAAAGCTATTTAGATAAATCTTCAGGGCAGCTCAAAAATGTGATGGATGCCAAAATGTACAGACCCAGAAACTGTGTAAAAATGTTTCAAAGCTACTTTTGCCTCTGTGTCCCTCACGGATGCCCAAGTATGCCAAAGTTTCTGTTTAAAGCTACCAAGACTGTGCTATGTGAAACTCTGAGGGACCGCACTGAGATTAGTGAAGTATTCTCAGCAGCTTCTGAAAAAAGTGTTTAGATAAATGCCAAAGCAATGGTCAATATTTCTAACACACAGACCACCGTTTCCATCAAATGCCACCATGTGCAACTGGAACTGCCAAGCACCCAGATGCATTCACCGCAACATTTTTCTCTTTCCTCTGGAATGAGACCGATTATGGTCAGAAAGCTTTCTGCTGCAATTGTATTTCATCAGTATGGGCCCTAATTCTATAAAACAAACACAGTAAAGTATTACAATAGCAGCCTGCTTCAAAGGTGCCCATTTTTTTTCGCTAGGGCTTCCATTTGACATCCGACACAGCCCATTATCATATCAAAAGGTCAAGTTAGCAAGAGGAAAGCATATACATTATTACCTAAATAAAAATGACCCGTTTTTAAAAGCTAATCTAATATATCCCTCGTGAGCGACACAGTACATTTCCTCCAGCGGAAAGCAGCCATAAGGTCTACCCAGCGCAGATCTTTGCATAAGCAACCAGCAATTCACCTTCAAAAAAGGAAGTCACAATTCAGCAGTCTCCATCACCTTCACTTAGGGGTATCACCCTGCACATTACCTCGACGGGCTCTCGCCTTTTAAAATTATTTCTGAGAACAGATTTTCTAAGAAAACACCTATTTATTACAGCAGTTGGGAAAATCTGATAGCCAGACTTGGATACAAACTACCAGTGGCTTCAGTATGAAATTACAAATTATTTAAGGCTGAACTCTATTATACACAAAATTCTCCAGCGGAAAGAAAAAAAGCTCTTGCATACCAGAGGCCAAACAATGCTATCTGAAGTCTCAGTTCTTCTAAATAGAAAGATATTTAAACTCATACAAACTTAACAGGTACCAACGATCTGTTATGAATTCTCCGTAGCACTCAACAAGTGAAAGAATTACTTTAATTATTTACGCAGCTTAAAAGAAATGATTGCAACCTATACCTTTTATAGCATTAATGAGCTCTTTTCCCTCTTTGCACGTCCCATGAGGATTCCCTCCCTCCCCCTTTCCCAAGTCTGGCACTGCAGATAGCTAAGGCAAAAGCTAGTTTCCATATGGTCCTGAATTCAGAAAACAATTGACACAGAGGGAGATGGAGACAATTATTACAGCTCGCAGGCTGCCCAGACCTTCTAATGCTATAAGCCAGAAAATATTTTCTCTTGCAGAAAAATTACTTATTTAATCACACTCTGTGCATCACTGAATTATTTCAGCCAATGTCTTCCAAAGCTGTGGCCCAACAGAAAGTCAAGCTTTAATTAAATCATTCTCCTTAATTGGTAGCTCCCACTCTGGAACTTTTAGCACTAAAAATTTCCCTTTTGGCCAGTTTTAAAATCTTTTTTGGCTTATCTATATTTCTAAAAGAAAGCAAGAAAAAGAAATAAAAAGCATCCTTTCCTAATACACAGGGTTATTTACTATTCACCCCAAATCCACAGACTGGCTCAAAACCACCGTGTACCAGTGTGCTGCTTGTCACGACATCTGCATGCAAAGCTTTCCCATCTTACTGAAACGGGAGCTTGCAAGAAGCTGGTTTCTGCTGTGTGCCATGCTCCATTTTTTGGAGCTGAAGAGCCAGCTCCAGCCGTAACATGTTTCTGGAGAGGTTGGCCAGAATGTGCACCCACAGACCACCAAAGAGCAGATATCTACAGGCACAACACCACGTAGGAGCAGATCACTGCCATCCACCTTCAGTCAAAGACTGCAAGCAGGGAATCAACAAAGAGCAGTCTTTGTAGGCAAGGTCCATTCAAATATGTTAGACCTGATGAGGAGCGTTTTTCTGAAGCAAGTCTTTGAGTGGGACAAGAGCGCTCCTCTAAATGGGAAGAATGGCTTCAGGAGCTCCACGTGCAGTAAGCTTTCAACTCCCAGCGACAACTCCCACTACTGAAATAAATCTCAAAGACAAGCTCATGAAGCAGAAGAAAAGGCTGTATAGGAAGGAGACACACATAGGGCCAGCAGCTCTCTCCAAAAACACCACTGAGGAGCCACACAAGACACTCAAAAGCACTTTTTCTTGTAAACACATCGGCAAGGGAGAAACTAGATGGCCTGGGTGACACAGGGATTTCATCTTGCAAAACACAATACTTGGGCCCGGCTCTGGGGAAGCCTTCACAGCCGATGGCACCTGCACACCAGCTACCACCATCCGGGAGACATCCGGAGCAGGCTTCAGTCTTGCCACACGGACCAGCACTTTTCCTAAATTGGCATCTTCAACAAAGCTAGTGCTGAAAGCTACTGCAGTACATAGTACCATTTTGTAAGCAGCAAATGAAAGAAGAAAAGATGGGACACCATTGTTTCATCGACTATAAAGCTGTATCTGTATTTTCTCATCAGAATAAATTTTACCTTTAAAGTCATGATGGAAGGGGAAAAGCATGTAAGAAGTATGCACATAAAAACTGAAAAATATTAATACCAACCTCTGAAACAAAAGGAAGTCAATGAACTGCTAGGATGCTTTGTTATGAATAAATGTAGCGAGAGAGAAGGTGTAAAGTGAAAAAAGGGATGACTCTGGCCAGTAAAATAAAAGATTTGGATGGAGCTCTTTATTGTAACACAGTCTGAGTAAAGATGAAGGGCATTTGGGGTCAGAGCTGCCAGGAAAGGAAAAAGCATCCTATACCTTCACAAAGGTCCCTGCCTCCTTGAGCCATATGAAAAGGAGGCAATTTTGGCTGTGAGTGCCAAGATGTATTCCCCAGGGCTGCAACACAGCTGGAATGTAAAAAACAACAACAACAAACTAAAGCAAAAAGTGCAATCAAAATAGCCTCTGTCTGCAGAGAGCCTGGAGCAACAGCACGAAGGCATCAGTGTCTGGACTTCAACAGGGTATTAATTTCAAGCCCCACTGCCACAGAAGATCAACATCAGCCAGTAATTCTGGATGTGACAGGAGAAAAGGAGTGCAGGGACCCTGGTTGTTGGAGCGGATAGGCTCTACTTGGCCAGGCACAGCCCAGGCAGCTGCCAGCTTTCCCAGGTTGGTGTTGAGGGCCATCTTGTTGCTGTCCTTGTCTCTGTGCCATGGGAGAGGCTCTTCCTTGCTAGAGCCAGGTCACGGAAAGGTGGGAGCAAGCTACTGGGGACCTCATCTGATGTCCTTGCTAGTGGTTAAAGCAGTGCACAGCAATTAACTGCAGGAGTTTCTGCGCGGGGAAGATGCCAGCACGAGGGATTTGTGTGCCTGGAGCTAACGGTGTTCGCTGAACCCTCACCTCACTTGGCACCAACCACTGCCGTAGAAACCACCTGTTTCCTCTTGGGTTTATGAGAGCTGCAGGAGCAGCTCCATCTGGAACTGACTGACACTGAGATGGGTCTCCTGCTTATGTAGGTATCTCCATACCCTAAATACCAATGTGGCTGGGCCAGACACCAGCACCATTATTCCGAGACCTGTTTTTTCTCAGAATGTGAACCAAATTAAATGTTTGCCTTCTTCCCTCATTTTTCTGTGGTAAGAATGTAACTATAATACTCATTAGTACAGGAATTTATTAACTTACCTGAATACAACTGAGGAGTAGGACATGAATTATATATCCTCACTGATGATTGCTGACTTAAGAGATGGAACATAAAGAATGGATGTTACAGAGAACTGCCAATCCCAAGCTTGCAAAAGCCAGGGAAAAGTGTCTCCAAACAAGGTATTAGCTGGGTAGTAAGGTATTAGTTGTAAACAAGTAAATCAGTTCTGGCGCTGGAGTAAGCTCATGTCATAAAGAAGATCTCCGTAATCGTGAGGATGAAAAAGAGTTTTTCCATTTAGAAGAAAGCCCCGATTTTTAGAGTGACCTCAAGTTAAGAAAACTCACAAAACAGCATTAAACATGACTCGCTTTGAGCACATGAGTGACTCTGCTGAATCCCACTGCTTTCGGCAGCCCAGGTGCCCGCTTGCTTTCTTAGAGACATGTCTTCTTGAGGGAAGGCCAAACCCCTTGGAGAACACAACTTTCTTCGAGGTGTGCTTGGCAGGGACTCCTGGGCACCTTCCCACTGGGGCATTGACACAACCTTGTGTTGGGCATCCTGGCTGCCAGTGCAGGCCAGCAGCCAGGCCTTTAGGACAAAATCCAAAGGTGCCCATGCAGAATAGGGAGACACCTGTCAGTATGCAAATGCCTAAAACCAGGATCAGAAGAAGCCTTAAAAGCCCCCCGTGATTTAGTGGTGCAGGAAGCCCATCTGCTCAGCTGAAATATTTTTGAATGGTGGTGTGTATTTTCTTTGCCTTCAAGAGCTGAGCAGAGTTTGGTCTTTCCTTCAAATCATGGAATCATTGAATCATTTATGCTGGAAAAGATCTTTAAGATCATCAAGTCCAACCTTAACTTAACACTACCAAGTCCACCACTAAATTATGTCCCTAAGCATCTCTTCTACATGTCTCTTAAATACCTCCAGGGATGGGAGCCCAACCACAGCCCTGGGCAGCCCGTTCCAATGCTTGACAACCCTTTTGGTGAAGACATTTTTCCTAATGTCCAACCTAAACCTCCCCTGGCACAACCTGAGGCAGTTTCCTGTTGTCCTATCACTTGTCACCTGGGAGAGGAGACCAACACCCACCTCTCTGAAACCTCCTTTCAGGTAGTTCTAAGGAGCGATAAGGTCTCCCTGAGCCTCCTCTTCTCCAGGCTGAACCCCTCAGCTCCCTCAGCTGCTCCTCACAGCGCTTGTGCTCCAGACCCTTCCCCAGCTCTGTTGCCCTTCTCTGGACACGCTCCAGCATCTCAATGTTTTTCTTGCAGTGAAGGGCCCAAAATGAGCCCAGGATTCGAGGTGCAGCCTCGCCAGTGCCCAGTACAGAGGGACAATCCCTGCCCTGATCCTGCTGGCCACGCTGTCCCTGATGCAGGCCAGGATGCCATTGGCTTTCTTGGCCACCTGGGCACACGGCAGCTCATATTTCAGCTGCTGTTGACCAATGCCCCCAGGTCCTTCTCTGCAGGGCAGCTTTCCAGCCACTCGTCCCCAAGCCTGTAGCGCTGCAGGGGGTTGGTGTGGCCCAAGTGCAGGACCACTCTGAATGTGGCCACCACACCACCCAAAAGCAGGCTGTAACTCTCCAAAACGACAGCTCACAATGATGTCTTTTGCATTTACTCTGCCTGGTTACATCTGCTGAATATCTGACTTCTCTGTGGATCATCCTGATCCACCCAATACATGGTGAGACACAGGTATACAGAAATTTTCTATCAATCCAAAGGCCTTTTTCCATCTGCCATATAAGCACTGAAAACGAGATGCTAGCTACAAGAATGCAAAGAAGAGGAAAAACTATTTTTTTTAATGTGATTTGTGTAAAGCTTCACCAAACCCAAATGCGCTTTATATGCCATATTCTTCTCTTTCACAAACTTCCCCTTGGAAGAGATAAGTCCTTGAAGGACAATTAGCTGGAGCTAATTAACAGCTGCTTGAAAAATAATCCAGGTTAAAATATCTGCCAAGTAGACTTTTCTCCCAGAGGAGTTTTAACTTGTGAGATATAGAAACAATAACTCTCAAGTGATAAAATTTCTGAAACAGCTTACAACACATCTCACTATACTCTCCAAGTAACTGCCATTTTTCCTCTTCTATTCATCTTTTTGCAGGCGTACACTTGCTTTCAAGGACTCAAGGAAACGTGAATATGGTATTTGACTAATAAATGCCAGCTCTTTTGAAAGAGCATTCCCTTTTTTTAACGTTTCTCCACACAGACAGCACTGATCCCTTCTGCTTTTTCAAAGTCAAAATGTCAACATGCGAAGGGCACTAATGTCAGTCACCTACAGTCTAGAGCTACAGGACTCAAGCACAGGCCTCTGACTTTTAAGACAGCAGGAAAAAGTTGCTATCAAAATTAATAGATTCCTCCTTTTGGGGATTAATTCCTCCACCACCAGGAATCCTTTGCTTTGCTCTTTCATTGGCATTAAATACTTGGCATTAGAAGAAAAGAAGAAGAATAAAGAAGATAAAAGCTAAAAAATATTAAGGTCAACATTGGTTCCCAAAATGGGTCCAAAACAACAACCTCCCTAAAGACACATTACAAGTGCAACAACAGGTCCTGAAAGCCCTTCCCTAAAAATCACAAAACTATCCCAAAAAAGCCTCTGATATGATCTGCATACATGAACATTGGCTGTGCTAATGAATTGCTCTGTGTTACTTTTACTAATCATATAGCTTGAATTCATAGATGTGCAAAGATAAACTAAGAAATGAACAGCAAGTTTAGACCCTTATAGAAGTTTCTATGACGATCATATGATGTTATTACTGAAGACAAAACTCCCCAGTTTCATGACCAATGTTTTCTTCCTTTTTGTTCAGATGGAAATGAATATAATCCAAATAGTAACATACACACACACAAAATATCTAAAATAATAATAGCTAATGCCTGTGTTACTTGGGACCATCTCTCCGAAGATGCTTAAGTTAATTTTCCAACACTTTGTAAAATGCTTTGCACAAGCTGCTCCTGGCATTAAAATGCCATGTTTTCAGCTGGTATTGATAGCTAATATAGATAACAACATATATTTATCTATAATATCTAATAGCTAGTTACCTGCTGCTATAGCACTGTGTGCATTTGACTTTACATTCTGTGCCAGAAATACCTATTTTTTGAGATGATAAAAGAGGCTGATGAACTCCGGGTTTTTTAATGAAGTTAACAAGAATTTTAGGAAACTTAAGCATTTGAAGAATAAAACATACAGGTTTGATTTGGGGCAGGGAAATATTATTCTAAACTAAAATGCAAGCCTGGGGTGCCTCCTAGTACCTTAAAATAAATTAAACATGATTAAAAACATATTTCAAGTATCACTCAAAGATGATTAAAAAAATACTACCTTAACCTGTGGGTACTTTGCAATACTAGCAAGTCTTGTTCAAGAAACTACGTTTCTTGGACATAATATTGACTTTCTGAAACAAACAAACAAATAGCTATTTTTAAACAACTAACTAATGAGGGCTTCTTGGTTTCTGTCCACAGAAGTGCCAAATTCTTTTGTTATACAGTATTTCAAACGCCTCTAGTTTAATGAGAAGTTACTAAATATAACTTAAGAGCAATCTTAAATTTAGACGGCTGCAGACCACTGATTAACAGTCACACTGAGCCTTTGACTTTGAGAAAATGGCTATCTCCTTCTTTAGTGTGGTAATAATAAGAATTTTTAAAAACCCACAACAAAAGAAAAGTAAAATAATTGTACAGAGCAACTTCAGTTTTCTTTTAAACTACTACTGCTTTTGAATCGTATTGGTTTATATTCAGTATCCCCCCAATCAGAACACGTTCCTCTTCAAAAGCTTTATCGTTGGTATAGAATCAAAGTACAGACATAACAAAGTTTCCCTATTAAAAACAAATTGTAGATCAAGAACGAATGAAGAGTGGGTTTTTTCTGGAAATAATTTAAAATACACTACAGCTCACTTCTGAAGGGAATGAATATTTATTGTAGAACTTGCGATGAATATATTGCTTCACATCAAAGCAGCTCTAGTATTCATTCAAACCTGACAAACTTCAGTTCCCATTCTTTGTCTTAGAACACAGAAAATGTCTGAGAAAGATCAGAGTTCTCTAAAGAAAGAAATCATATCCAACAACAACGTCCTTCATTACCTGACATTTCCAGGATCTGTAATTTCTCACAAACTACTTCAAGAGAATTATTTCATGATAAAGTCTGATGATCCAACACCTCTGTGGACTCAAATATTGTAATTAAGATGGACCATGGGACCACCTGGTCCTGGGCACTGACCTGAGGAGACCCATCTCCCTCTGGACCTCTCCTCATGGAGCGAGCCAGGGAGACTGAAGGAGGCTCATCCAGAGGAAAATTCAGAGTAAGCACCTAATTCATTACTTTTAAAGCAGTTTTACTCTACTGTGTTGAGAAAAGAGCAGATTTTTTGGAATTACAATGATCTACCATCAATCAAAACAAGGTTAAGATTTTATGCTGAACACAATGAGCAGACACTTACTTTGCTTTTGCTTCTGCATCTTCATAGGCTTTATTGGAAACATCATCTAGGCCGCCAATCAGATGTTTGAAGGAGCTGTAAAAATAAAGGGACATTTTTAGAGAAAGAATTTCCATTTGGGAGCCAAACAAGTCAACGTGGCTCTTCAGCAGCAACCAGGGGCCATCCCTCGATGCCGGACATGACTGTGACCAGCAAAACCAGGGCTGGGCATCTGGTGGTCAGCATGGCCTCAGGCACGCTGGAGAATGGGTGGAAATGTGATAACGAGTGCAGGAAGATCCAAATTTACTTATCCATCTCTTTAAGGGACTGGACCCACTGAAATTACTGCTAAAGTTTTCTGTCTCTCCGATAGAATTTTTGGACTCAAGCTATCAATGTAGTTGATAAGTCCCATGATCGTGAGGTGCCACCACCATGTCCCTGTCCTCCAACCAGAAACCCTAGAAATCCCTCTGCTTTCAGAATGAAGGATAATCTTTATTTCTGTATCTTATCTTTCTCATCTTAAGAGAAACAGCAGCCAAAACACAGCAGAAAGAAAATAAAAAAGGAAAAAAAAAAGCTGAGAAGGAGAAGAAAGTGAGGGCAGAAAGGCAAGCAAATTGTCATAAGCCAAACTGCTTAATGGCATGTAAGAGGAAATTTGGCTTTAATTGGGTTAAACTGAGTAAGACGGGGTGAAATGTGAGGAGTGCTTGATACACTCGGTGCTGAGCTGTCTTCTGTGCAAGCTGTGAGTTGCTTGAGCAGTCCCCTAATACGATCTTCTGTCCCAGGGAAGATACAAAGGGCACAGACGTATTGGAAAAAGAATTAGAAAATCTTTTTATATCGTGAGTGACTCAAACAAATGGACCCAATGACCATTTGATCAACTAACAAGCATTACTCCAGAGGCAAAAAAATAAGAGTAACTGTGATGTCTTTGGTAGTGATATTACAGTGTCAGAGACTAAAGAAGAAATACAAATGGAATATTTTAATAATTTTAGTAACTGAAATCATTTAACACCCGTAACTGAAAATATTCCAGGTGAAAAGCATAGCTCCCTACTATACATTTCCATCATTCCCAATGTGTCTGGTTTTCTTTTTTCAAAAAAGAAAGCACCATTTGGAAAATGAGAAAACAGTTGGCTTAATTTGAGATGATGAACTGCTACAAACTACAGATGCTTGACTAATCTCTCCCTGAAGGTCACAGATCCAGAAATTAAAAGTCCTGCAGTTATTCTGTCTTCTGTATTTCATGGCACTAAACACAGAGCTGAAGAACAGAAATGGCTATGGAGTTGAAGAAAAGTTAATTGAAAGGTGGGGAAGAAAAAAAAAATTAAAAATCACCATTTTGGACCATAGTTATGAATTGAGGAATAAGAACAGAATATTTAATATGGCCCTCTCTCAACAAAGACTTCTGGGATGCAAGAGTACACAAGAGAGGACCGATGTATTTGGGCTGAGCAGAGGGCAGCTGTGGGAAATGCAATATCCCGCGACGTACGAGGTTAAGCAGGGTGACTTTGTGCTCCCTTTGACCTCGAGCACGATGTTGGGAGCGTGCATCGCCCAAGCAGCTGAAGCACGCCGTGCGGTTTAAGGGGGTACTTAAGTGTTCTGCTGCATCAGCAGATGCCTGACCCTAAGCGAAGTGCCCCATGTGCACGTGGCAAGCAGGGACACCACTTCCAGAAGAACAAAGGGAGCCTTAGTTACCTTGCTTTATGAAGAGCAGCTGGAAAAGGCCATATTTTACCCATTGTTGTAAGAAATATGAGGCAAAATTTCACAGTCGGGAGAGGTATTTATATTGGTTTATGTCTAGAGCTGCTTGATGTAACGGACCTTTCCAGCATGACTGTTTGCATAATTACAGTCATCGCAGCTCTGGAAATATCCTCTGCCCACACAAATTCCCTGAGCTTTCCACTTTGTTTAATTAATAATATTTTAAGTGATATAATCTAAGAAAACATTTATGCAGCATAGGGAAAGCAACAGGAACTCATTAATGAGGAAGAGAAGGCAAAGACCCCTTCGCTCTCACATGAAAGTAGTGTTAGGGTTTTTTAACAAGGCAGGCTGTAATTTTCAATATTAAGACATGCTAATCACCAAAGTGTCTTTTTGGCCCAAAATTCTTTACTCAGCAGTGAGAATATGAAATATTCATCTCATTCAATACACCAGGGTTTATCTTTCTTGTGCTGAAGATGTGCCATAGGAGGAAGCCAAACCCTTGAAAGACGACAGTGAAAGCAAAGCAAGATGTGCATGTTAATGCTCACTTGCACCACAAACAGACATTTAGGCAACTAAGCGAGACACAGTAACACCGTAATCCTCTTGGAATGCTGTAAAACATGACATAAAGCTTTAAAATTCAATTTAAAAGAGCTAGGCTTGGTTTGCTTTCATGTGGTTAGGGTTAAACATCCAGTATTTTTTTTTGGCAATGTAAATAAATTTTGTCCAATGAAATATATGGGCAAATAAAGAAAAGTCACTGGAAGGAATAACAGTTTGTCTAATATCCTTAAGTTTTTATTAAAATATCTTAAGCAAGGCTTAGGATTGGGCAGGATATTGAAGTTCATCCAAGTCACTTTTTTATTGCCTATCTCAATGCTGCTGAAGTATCACCTCAGTCACAACTTCCCCCAGAATTTAATCAAAAAACAGCTCATTTTTTTTTCTCTGCATAGCCTTCTCTCTTCAGTTTTTCTATTCTCTCCTCATAACCAATTTTCTCCACGGATAAACTTCACCCCAACTGGGAAAACCAGTAAAGCAGCAAAACCTAAAATCTCCAATGAAAGAGTTCAGCTCAGCTTGTATAGAGTCAGTCATGCTAGGATAATACTTTTTATTTTATTTTTCTCCAATTTCCATTGCCAAGAGGGTTGATACAATAATGTTTCTTGACACCTCATAGCTATCCCTGTTAAAAAACAATATCAGGCTTTCAAATGCAGACAAAAATGTAAAATCCAAAGTGAAAAGTCTGAAAGTACCTGAAATATTGAAAACATTTTCTTAAAAAAAGCTGTACCATCTTGGTATGTGTAACCCGAAGGGACAATAAGCAGAGAAAACAGCGTTTACTGTTCCGTATCTGCAAATACCACGTAGTTTTGTAGCACTACTGGTTGTCAGCAGCAGCTGTGCTTTGAGTTTTAGAAGCTCTTATCCTTCAGCTCCTCTCTCTAACATTTGCATTAGGCAATTTTGTACTCCCAGCACCCTCAACACTGACACCTGGTAAATCTTAGCGCTCCACGAAAATACTGTTATCAACATAAATAAGTTATATGGAGAAAGAAATCACACATAAATAAAAGATGAACCCGAATCAACTTCAGTGTAAATATTCTTACAGTTCAGGTCTATGAACATTTTCACACACTTTTTCAGTTTCAAGAGGTACATGTGGAAAAAAAAAAAAAAGAAGTTGCACCAACTTCTCTCTCAGGGTGCCAATGATGATCAAAATGTTAGGAATGAGTTTTGAACCTTTTCCTCCTGTTTTATCTCCATACAAAGTAGCGGCAAGTGAAGTACGTGTTTATTCAAATTGCTTTACAGAACAGCTGCTCAAGGTTGTCCCGTTTGTGTCTACACAAGACGTTCATAGAAACTTTCTTAGAGGACCAATCCGTCAAATCCAGGTTATCATAATTGTTAACTTCTCCCCAATCAGTTCAACTGTACTTCTGCAAAAAAAAAAAAAATCTAATAATCACTCCAGGGAGCCTAAAAATTCACTATGACAGGGCCAAGCTTGAAACAGCCTGGAGGTACCAATGTTGTGCATCTCCCACAATTAGTTTCTTCCTGGAGGATGAATTACTGCAGTATCACAGTAAGAAATACTTAACTAGCCACAGTCTTGGTTTTATTTCACATAGGGTCTGAGCACGTCATAAACACAGAAAGCCTACAAACTGTAAAGAAAAAATTGCTCTTGGAATTAAAAATGAATAAAAGACATATGACAACTAACAACTGTTATAAAATATTAAGATGTTTACCTAGATCATATGTTTGATCAGACAAAAACTGTATTTTTGAAACAAGCTGTCTGGCTCCACCAGTATGGCTTCTACAAATTCCTTGAAACAGTTGGATGTAGAGTTTTACAACTCCTATGAACAACATGTAGATTCTGCTGAACTTTTCAGGCCAACTTCAAGCCCTCCAGTTGGGCCTATGCTTCACAGCTGGCAGAAGATCATTCCTCTCCCTCCACACAGCCGGGCCGAATCTACCCGAACCCACCATTAAGCTTGAGCATGGAGAAGATGCCATCCTGCCCGGTGTTGAGATCCTTTAGCAAAGCTGTCATCCTCATGTGATCAGCCTTGTCATCATCTCGTTTTGTTTTCCCTACCAGGTTAGTGGAACCTCCTCTTCAATGACAGTGTGCATAGACATATGAAGACTTTGAATATAAAGTAAAATTCCCAGATAATTTTTCCTATCGATTACTAAGCTTGTTCCTTCGAACAGGGAGGACTACATTATTTTTTTCTGGCAAGATGACAAGTCTTAGCAAATAATCTATTTGTTGTTATAGTCCTCTTTCTTGGGTGACCAGAATTAATGGTACTCCCAACGTGGTCACTGTAGAGGTTGTAGGACTATACCACATCAACCAAGTCACCTGGAAATCCCACCTCTGATGGTCCCTTCATTTCCTATAGGTTTTCTAAACACTGGTAGTGATCTCAAACCGACTACTCAATTCTCTTCAGCCATTCCCAAACACAAACTCTTATAATTCCCTATAAATAATTTCCTAAATGTGTTGCCTCTATATGATGCAGATTTCTAAGAACTGAAGCCCATTAGATGAAGGAACTGTAGATGCCACCATCATTTCCCAAAGAGCTCCTTTAGTTTCTCAATTTCACACTTTTAATATTGAGAATCAGTTACAGTTCTAATTTTTAGACTATTTAATTTAAGCCAAATCAACAAATTATCAGTTCATCCAAGATTATCTTCCATGGACCACTCATCACTGCTTAACAAAAAAACCAACCCGTGACTTTGTGTTCATTATGTGCCAAAAACTGCTCCAACCAACTGCTGTTTCAATGACCACTTGTTACATTATCCAGGAATACCTGGAATTTTCCATTTTTAGTAGCTATCATTTTTCCCTTTTCTATGGAAACTTACGGTCATTTATAATGACACAGGTCCAGAAATCTCTCTTTCAAAAAAAATTTTGCTAAATGTCTAAACACATCCGCATGCCAACACATGCAGGAGTCCCTTCACTACTACTCCTTTGATATCTTCTTCAAAGCAATTTTGATCCAGAACAAATATCCATGCTGGACACCTACTCCTTAGCAGGCTCCGTTCTATTGATTCCCTACAAAATTAATCCCTATTACCTTAATCATATTTTTCTCCAGCTGCGTGTCACGTGCGGTTGCGTCTCCATTATATTTCTGTTATCTCTGCAAAAACTCAGCATCTTCACTCCTGACACACAACCTCTCTTTCTGTTTTCAGGATAAGCCCATGATCCCCTCTGATCGGGGCTGTTTTGTGTGTGCAGTTTGCCCTCTCTGGCTCCTTGCACAATCCACAGTTCTGCAACAGATTGCTTGCAGAATTTCCTGTAATGGGTGCAAAATATCCCTGCTTCACACGGTCACAGCTTGGATATCTTCATAGGTTCCAGTTCTTGGCTGGAGCTAAGTATTCCTCCTTGCTTTGGGACCAAATCCCACTGAAATTCATTATTCTGGTGAAGGAAGGGACTTGAAAAGATAATTGCAAGATGGAAAGAATGTCAGTGTTGTCCTTCATGACCAATATTTTCAGGGTAAGGATAAGTGGGAACAAAATGGCTTAAATGCCATTGGACACATCAAATGCTTGCTGCACTGAAGGTCATTTTCTGTGTTAGATCATAACTCTGCCCGTGTCTACATCAGAAAAGGATGCTGAAAATCCACTGATTTAAAGCATGTCTACATAGACTTGCAAGAAATAACTATACAATGATTTGGGCGTCCTTGGGGTGTCTTGTGAGTCTAACAGGCTTCTTGTTTCACAAGGAAATTAAAAAACAAAGCAGCATTGACACTGTGAGTTTGGTAATTAAAGACCCATCACAACCTACCATTTGGCTTTCCTCATCATATTTTCAACTCCCGCTGCTTCAACCCTGTAGCATTTTAATACATATTTTTTGCATTTCAGAAATTAGTTTACATAAACCATTTCATCTTTTCATGCTTAAGCAATGTCCCATCTCAAACCCAACTCTCTCAGAGCTTGCTTGGTGGCCTGGCTTGTCCCTAGAAAGATACTTTCCTGTATTATTACCCTCAAAATCCTCCAGCAACTATGCAGCCCTATAATTGCTTATAATGTTGTGAAATCCAGAGGCCAGTCTTCTGTCTCTCTTAGGAACAACTTGCTGTGACACTAAGGTGACTCTTACAGATCCGGTGTCAGCTAGATTGGAGCCGTATTAGCAGTGTGGCTCCCAAGTGCTCTGTGAAACAATTATTGGATATCTTGGGAATACTTTCACAAGGAAGCTGGAAAAGTTACCCTGATGACAAGATGGGTAATATTGACCCCTACTGTCAGTAAGCCTCAAATTCTCGTTTCTCAGACAAATAGATTGACTGTTAAGGAAATCATATTTTCCTGTAACTTGTCCTTTGAAACTGCAACATCGATTTTGCTGAAATGTTTCAGATCGAGACATACCCAGAGCATGAAAATTGCTGTTACAATAGTTAAGTTTGATTAAGCAAAGAGCTCATCTTGTAATAGAAAATATTAGGCAACCCTAATGACATGTGTCACTCCTCCTTCTGTGCAGAACAGCTTCTGACCATAGGTAAAACTAACTTCCAGTTTCCACTGCTATCTTGTGTATAACCCAACGCGAACATTTACCATGACCACCGTAACAAACTAGATGTTTCGCGTTGGGTTATACACATTTACTATGACCACCGTAACAAACTAGATGTTGCAACATTCTGTGTTTCTGGCTATAAAGAAATGCTGGTTTTCCTCATTAACAGAACAGAATCTGCACAATTGTCCAGATTTACAGAAGTTTTAGTAGATTTTCTCCACACTAAAATTAGCTTCTGCAGATATTTGCGTGGCTATAAAATAGTAATCTAAAAGAAGAGCTATGACAAGAAAGTCAGAACTGGTCAGGACACAGGGCAACCTTCCTTGAACTATAAGTAGTGCTATAAATAGCATTAATTTTCTTGCACTATAAATAGGATTCTTATAAACAGTGTTCCTCTGCTACTAATTGCAGAGCATTTCTAGAATCTCTGGTGTAGATTAACTACAGCTTCATCTGTTTAAATTTAACTTGTATTTCCTTACTATTTCAAGGACATTATATACTGAGAAAAAAGCGTGAGAGACAAGCAAAGAAACAAGTAAAATGATCAGGAATGACAGAGTCTGCAGTTACTAGTTATCTGGAGTTTTTTGTGCTTACAATGCAAACCAAAAATATCCCTTACAGGTGTGTTCAGAAAAAACCCACATAAATTACTTGTTGCTTTGTAGTTTTCTGAATTAATGCTTACTAAATTATCCAATTATGTCAATTATTCTTCTCTTTGTGCCACAGAACAATAAGGGATAGTGTGTCTTTTATCTTCTAGGCTACCTTGTTCGTGTACGTGAAAGCAAGCCACACGCTGACAATCCTGAAGGTCACCATCTGCTTTCAGTGAATTGACCATAATTTTTTTTTTTAATCAGTCATAAACAAACTAAGCTATTGGAAGACCTAGGATTGTTGAAGTATTATTCCCCAGCTCAACCACTTCTAGATTTCTAGAAATGAAGGAGCATAAGGTAACTAAACATCCTGTCAAAGCAGGGCCGGGTGTGTGCAGACCATCCCTACAAGATACTTGAGCATCTCTCATGTATCTCATTAGAATATCAGAAGGGCTTCTAATATCCTCCTAACCCAGCATCTGAGCTTGCTGGTGTCTTGCATCAAGACTGTGTGCCCAGGGAAGAGATTCAAGGACAGAGAAACCATTTGTGACATTGGCCTCGGTACTCTCCCACACCCCTCCCCAGTTCCTAGCCCAGAGGTAGGTCCTACATATTTAAAAACAAAAATCCAATGATTTTCCTTTTGAATACTTCCAAACTTTTCACGTTTTCCTGTAGCTCTGTGAGTAATCCCCGTGTGAAGAGACTCCTCCTTTCGGCTTTTGCCTCCCTCCTACAGGTTTCTTGGGGTTCTTGCACTGGGGGAGGCAGGGAAAAGTCAATCCCCGTTCATGCTACATGTGTCTCATGGATACACAGATCTATACTACATTCCCTTGGAAGTTTTCCCATGGCAGATTTGTCTGTACCTTTTGATGGTTCTGTGCCAGTGCTTCACTGCCCTCACAACTGGAAAACCACCCCGAGTTGTGTTGAATTTTCAAGGTAATTCTAATCATTTAAGTCCCAAGAATTTGCAGCACTGTTTTATGGAGCCCAGGCATTTCTTTTCTAGATTAACCCCCTCTAGTTCCTTCAAGCTCCCTATATAAAACATTATTTTACTCTTCTGATCTCCTCCATCTCCTTTGAGCTTCAGAGCTTACAGCAGGGCTACATCCTTTGGACAAGGGCTCTCCATCCCCACATGGGATAGAATAACAACATCTTGCTCTAATATTTGCCAGAAGCTTGATGCCTTTTGTGACATTTTGCCGACACGAATTCAATCTGTGTTGCACCATAGCGCCTGGATCCGTTTCCACAGTAATGCTATCTCCCTGCTTCTTTCCATTTTGTCTTTCTGCACTTCTTAATTTTCTCAGTGTGTCACCACTGAGTTTTGTCTTGTTGATTTAGGGGGATCTTCCCTCTACTTCGTCATGGACTGTGAATGCATTACTCAAAATTAAATGGGCTCTCTGGAGAGCATGATCAAAGGCTCTGGGTTTAAACTGTTAAAAGGTGCGAAGCAGAGATACACCTCCCCCCGAGGCAGGAAAACAGTGTACTTACTCTCTGTCTATGACCAGACAAGTTACTGCTTCAGCCGCAATGACATTGGCCGTTCTGACATCCTCCCTGAAAGAAAAAATACATTACTCAAGTGAGCTGTATTATCTTCATGACATTTTTTTTCTTTTTTTTTTCCCCCCCCAAACATACTGCATTCTTAAAGCTCTTCAAGAATAAATTTCTGGGTTTCACATCTTTTTCCCTATTGATCTGGTGTTCATCATCCATATAGGCCTCAAGCACACAAAAGCTAGAACTCATGCATGAGTAGAAAAACAGATTGCCCTTGAGAATAAGGCATCGAGCCACACATCAGCCCATGCTTTTCATCTCTTTTAGGCAAAGTCTCATTTCTTACAATGCACATTTGTGCACAGAAACAGTTTTATCAAAATATTTACCAAATGCTGTGTGTTCTCTCTCTCCCTGCCCCACCACGCATTTGGCTATGGCCAGCCCAAGCCATAAAATATGAAGTTAATCCATTTGAATCAGGCTGATCTGGTGTTTTGTCAGGGTTATAGATAGAGATGTCATTGCTTTTTCTGTGTTGGCCAAACAAACGCACAGGATTCAGAGTTGCTGTGTTATTCAAACCCACACCTAACCTTTCCTGGTATGAAGGGTAAGTGGATTACAAGCAAAAGACACCTGCCTCTTCTAAATACACCTAATTCATTTAACCTGGGAAACCATATACATTTCCATTGGAGTGGAAAATGAGGTTTAAAAATGGTGTTAGAAACAGCGGTTCCCCTGTTTAAACACCGGAGGTATTAAAGCAGTCATTTAGTAAAAACCAGGTATGGTGCCTGTGCATTCATACCTGAATGTGCACTCTCTCTTTAAGGTAATCACTAATTAGCTGTAATTACTTTTGAGCTATTGTTACTTTAATATCTTTAAAACAGAGCAAGCAGAAATACAAATGAAAGAAACATTAACATTCAAGCCTCTATTTAAATGCTGTCTTTGAGTCTATTTTCAATGAAATTACGTGTGTATTAGCGCTAATTTATCCATACTAATAAACAAAATTATGGTAATTTAAAGCAAGTAGAAAGAAGTAGCTGAATAGCAGTAGACAATTATCTCCATTAACTTCTAAAACTTTGGTAAATATAGAGAGGATAAGGAATGATAGTGTTTAATAACCCATTAGGGTGCTGTAGCCAACTTTTGCTGGTATATTTATTCATTAAAAAGAGTTTGCAAACTTCTTGCTTGGTAGTTAATTCCTGTTAAAACTTAACATATTTGTGCCATTATCTTGGATGCCTTTCTGCCACAAAACCACAGTTTACATCTTTATAGGTTATAGACATGATTATAGTTCCTATATTATAGTTCTATGATTACAGACAAGTAAAATACAGCTTCAGTTCAAACATTTTAAATAACCCTTGACAGTGAAGATTAAAACGCAAAAGTAACTGTTACGGTTTCCGTTATCGTGTACTTAATGCATTATTTCAATCAGCATGAAATTAATGCAGACCGAAGGTACTTTCCCCAAGGACATCCCACATGGCAGAAACACCTGAACCAGAGGGATGGCAGGGTTTTTGTGATGCAGAACGTCACACAGTTCTGAGGTTTCCTTATGCCCTGCATGTGTAGAAATAACCGATAAGTCAGGGAAAAACCGGGGCTGTTTTTAAAAAATTATAAAGTGGCTCATATATGAAATGTTAAGTCAAGAAATCACTCTCTTTGGCTATTTCCAAAGCTACCTTGTGCATCCCTGCCTAAAAACCCCCTCCACCACTGCTGCAGGACCCTCATCCTGCAAACACTGAATGAAAGGGATGAAGGGGGGAAGCAGCTTTCTGTTTCCCCAGTCTAAACTGAGTTTATAAACCTCACATGCTCTCCTGCCAGCGGTGCTTACCAATCAGCGTGCCACTGGGACTAAAAATCCCATCAAGCTTCTAAAAACAGAAGGAAAAATTCAATGTATTTTCAGGTCTATACAAATGGTAAACCTTTACGTGCATCGGCTGTGAAATACCAGACGCACTCAGACATCCAAACACTGCCAGCACCTCACGTACACTTCAAAATGACAAACATACCTAGGGCCACGCCACTGATCTATGAATTAACCCGTCACCCTCAAGGAAAACAAATCGTCAGTCCATGTTTTAAAAGGTGGCATGTCAACAGGTGACCACCAGCTTCAGAACATGGCATTAAACACAACGAATAATTATTAGAAGTGCACCTCCATTACATGCAGCAGTAATTAGTTGAAGCTCATGGCATTAAATTCGTAGTTATTTGAAGTGCACAGCATTAAATTCAACAGTAACTATTTGAAGGGCATGGCATGAAATGCAGAAGTGATGACGGGAAGTGCATGGCATGAAATGCAACAAGTCATTATTTGAAGCTCGTGGCACTAAATGCAAAAGTAGTTAATTGAAGCGCATGGCATTAAACACAACAAGTAATAATTAGCAGTGCACAGCACTAAATGCAAAAGTAGTTATTAGAACTCTGCAGGGCATTAAATGCACAAGTAATTAATAGAAATGCACAACATTAAACGCCACAAGTAATTATGTGAAAGCCTTGCTTGCGGGCACTGACTCGGACTCTTTCTGGACTTCATCGCAGGAGTACTCATCGCTGCTCCCCGAGAAACAGCACTCTTCGTCAGAGGAATCGCCTTCACTCTCCGAATACTCCATCGCTACTGTTTGCCTCCCCCATTTCCTCCCGGGAAAACGCCTGCTGCCTTCCAGCCCGCTGCTGTATTACGTCCTCTGGGTGAGCTCTGGTATTTTACAGCCCCTCCAGCTTCAAACTTCGGGACTTGGAGAAAGGTCACAGCTGCTGTGGGGGGTTTCTAGGGCGCATCATGGGGAAATACAAGCAGAGGGTATTTTGGAGCCGTGAAGAGGTATGAGGCTGCATGCAGGGCTCCTCTCCCAGGCACGTGCCCCAAAACTGGGGCAGGGGACTGTGTCCCACTGTGCCTCAGCTCCGTAACCCCACAGTGGAATCAGAAGGCAATGTTATCCAAGTTCCTAAAGCTCTTCCCAAGTGGGTTATCACATCACTATAAACATGAGTAAGAGAGGAAACGCATACATATATTTTTCTTGTTATAATTTGTTGACCAGTTCACCAGATAGACTTGGGAAGCTTCAACAATTCTCCTTCTGATAAGCTGTCAACAACTTAAAGAACTATGATTTTTTTCTAACTGTTTCCAGTAATTTTTCTGATACACATGTGTTGATCCCACTATTTATAAATCTGTGTTGGAAAGTGGAAATACAAAAAACACAGGGAGTTTTAATTAGAGGAAAGGTCATACATCAGCCTCTACTTCCTTAGGTTACCTTAGACTGTAAAAAATTACCTTAAATTTTAAAAATCTTTGAAATTATTCCCATCTTTGTGCTTCCTACATACACTAATTCATCAAAGTCGTGCTCCAGCTCTGGCTCTCATAGCTCCTACCACATCCAATCCCTCATTAATGACAACATAAAATCACAGAATAGAATCACAGAATGGTTGGGGTTGGAAGGGACCTTAAAGACCATCCAGTTCCCACCCCCCTGCCATGGGCAGGGACACCTTCCACTAGACCAGGTTGCTCCAAGCCTCATCCAGCCTGGCCTTGGACACTTCCAGGGATGGGGCATCCACAGTTTCTCTGGGCAACCTGTCGCAGTGCCTCCCCACCCTCTCCAGGAAGAACTTCTTCCTGATGTCTAATCTAAACCTCCCCACTTTCAACCTAAAACCGTTGATATAATTCTTCAAATAAATGGAAACACTATTAGGATGATTTAATTTAACAATATACCATTATATTTCCTTGAAACTTGCCGGGACGCCACCAGGAAACATTGCTCTGTGTTCTTCCAGGAAGATGGACACAACTGATGCAATGTTGGCATAACGTCTGCCCAGCTTTTGGGATTGCCTCCCCCTCCCCAAGACACAGTCTCCCAGCACAAAATAACATTTAATATGAGATGCAAGTGCCCTGCAGCAGGAAGTATCCTGTATATAGCTGAGCCACTTTGGCTCGTCTCCTGACTGGCGTTTTGTCAGACAAAACTGATTTCAGGCTAAAATGTAGTAGAGACATTTTTAGGTCCCTAGGTAGGCAACTCCCTTCCCTTAAAGGATAGAGGTTGGGCTTTTTTTTTCCAGTAGATTGCCAAATTTGGGTAGCGGTCCTCAGAATACTTAATAATGATCATTTTTACCTTCCATGTCAAAGTGAGGGTGTGATCAGAAAATACCCAGCAAAATAATACAGGGAGATAGAGATGCTGGGTTCTGAGCTATTACCACTAAATTCAAGCTGTTAACCGTTTTTTTCCTATAATTTATTTTTTCCTTTCACTTACTTCTGACATGCCTTGTCCTAAATAATTTAAATCAATCTTATTAAAAAATACTCTAACAAGGTCAAGTGTACAGTGTTGGAAAGTGGTAAAATGCATTAAACAACTTGAGTATCAGCAAATTAGGAACCTCGGGATAGTATTCCTGCAGCAAATTTTTTAAATCCACCAGGGAAGACCTAATGTTTTTTCTTCCCATTTTTTTTTTTTTTTAAACACTCATTAACACCACTCTCAAGTTTAAATTATTAAAATGCTCATTCCCAAAAGTCCCACGGAACTTGAGCTTTCTAGCACAGACCTTTCCCAGGAAGCAGCAGCTTCTGCAGAGCAATCACAAGATCAGACACTGACCCATTTACTCTTGGAGGCTGGTAAAGGTCCTTCAGTTACTTGGCCAAAGAAAAATGGTTTGTCATCATCATTCTGAGAAAAATAAAAACCCCAATGACCCTAATTATACATTTTGGGATACTGCTGCAACCTTTGGCAGTCTACAAGCCCATTTAGATAGGATGGCCATCGCCCCTTCCAGGAAACACAGTCTGACCAAGACAGGTGTCACCTGTAGGTAGTTTTATCTGAAACACCAGGACTATCCCTGTAAATGATGCGATCCCCTAGCACACACGGAAGCAAAAATGCGGGTTGACTTTATGGTACCATCAACCTCAGCCTCCTCTCTCCTGCTTCTTCTCAGTAGCCAATACTGAAGTCAAGTCAGTGCAGACCTACAGAAGGGTGATGTGGTCCATCACGATCGATGACATAAGCCATGGTCTGTGTCAGTTACCTGGACCTATGGGTGGAGAAAAATGACCCTCGTAGACAGAGGTATCAGTAGGTCAGAGGTATCCCAACAGTTCAGCTTTCTGAGAACCCGACATGCTTTTGCCATCGGTTTTGACTATAAAAATACGTTACTTGAATTAATAAATGCAATGTGATCTACTAAATTTCTAAAAATTTTAATGCAAACCTAGTAAAATGTGCAACTTGAAAAAGTTTCACTTGAAAAGAGTTACGCTGTTTAACAAGACCTATGAAAATCCCCATACTCATTAAAATCACACTGTCTATAAAGGGAATTAAATACAATAGGAAAGAGATTTTGCTTCCAGGTACCCCAACTTGAAGGCACGTATCCAAATGCACACAGAACCACCTGCACTCCTGTGCCATTCAGGCTGTATGGCTACGGGGGAAAGGAAATATCTCTTATGTGCCAACACTGCAGTTTGTTCAGACAAAATGGTTTGAAAATCGTATTTTACTGGGTTTTTTATTCAATATAAGCAAACTGCATGACTCTCCAAATAGGGTAGAAAATGTACAAACGCCCTCTAATAGTTTGTTTTATGTCTTGTGAACATATCATTAGTATCTACTTACTGTTTCTAAAACATATTTATATTCTCAGTGGCTCTGATGGAAAGGTTTAAGCCCTGGCAAGGATTGCACAACAGGACTTACAAAAAAAGGAGCCCTTCCTACTAACTTACATTTATATAACTCACATTCTTTGTAACTCATATTTACAAAGTTAAGGGCTCAGAGGTGAACAGGTCTTTTAAGAACTGGTCAGAAAAATTCTGCTCTGTCCTTACTGAACTGACATTTTTGAAAGCAAATGAAACTCCCAACTACAGTTATTAAGATTACACCAACTTTCAACTCAAACTTCTCCCAACAAGTCACAATTTGCTGGTATCATTTCAAGATGCTGTGTGCAGCCTGACAATTATCTTCTGCTTCGTGTTAATGACGGATGTTATTTCATAAAAAGGAAAATGTCTGGAGGGCTTCTTCATGAAAGATGGAAAATCAAGTCCAGTTTACATAAAATGCAATTTATTGTAGTATTTAAAATTAGCACATTGCCATTAATATACACATATATATGATTTTTTTGAGACATTGTATGCATTTTGGGAAACAACAACTGTTATAAATACTGCACTGGACTGCGACTGCTCCCTTGTCTGCTTTGCCCTTGCCTACAGCCCAGCCTCGAGCAAGCCGTTTCTCTGATTCCTATACACCTATATTTTACTATATTCCTCTAAAGGAATATATTTCCATATATACGAATATCTCCTGCATTCCAATATATTGCTACATTTCGGTATCTGATTCCTACATGAGAAAAATGCTTTAATTTACAGGGTGACCTTCTGGATCTACAGACAGAAGAAACTATGCAAGAGATGGCCGCTGCTCTTCTTATGGGTGTTACAGGTTTGACACGGTGATGCTGCTGAATTAACAGGTGTGACACGATCAGGCTACCTACGCTGATACCAATAGATGTAATGCAGATGAATTTTGCCCCAAACCTGTATTAATTAAAGCTGAAGCACTATGACAGGTACTACCATATATAATATGATAATACTGAACCCACTCTTGCCCCTTGGAAGCGAATCGGGTGCTGCAGAGGGCAAAAATTATTGAAAACACAGAGACCTTCTGCTGCATTTTTCAAAGTCGATGTAAAATCAGCCCCTGCCAGCCACCTTTATACGTTATCATAAGCTGCCAGTGATTCAGGAAACCTAGAGGGGTTGTGTCAGCTGAAAACTATTCTGAGAAGGGAAGGGTACGTGCCCCTCGTGATCTGAAAGCAGAGAAAAATAGTTCCTGCTACCACTTGATTTCCACGAAGCTGGCATAAATCTGACAGTACCTACTCCTTTGACAATCAGTATGAGGATTTTCCCCTTGCTGCGAGGCATAATCAGGCTCTCCTGCTAACTCCTGGCTGCAAGGTAATTGTGGCTGAAGGGTTATGAACCACACAGGTCATGGCATTAACAATGGGTGTATCACTTTCGGTATATTCTCACCATATTTGATCCATACTTGGTAATTGCAAAGTACTCAGGAAATAATCTATGACCTCTGCCACGACTAATTTACCCCACAAGCACTCTCCTTGAGCGTTATTACTAATTTGCCATTATTTATGCAAACAGCTATATTAAAATCAAATCAAACTGTCATCTGAGAGCTAAAGTAACACCACGCATCTGTCACACACGAACAATATCGACGCGGCGCTTACGCAATGTCCTTTTAAACCATGGGCAAGAGGTTCACGTGGTCACAGCTAAATCTCAGAAGCAGCTAACGTATATGATAATATCAGTAAATGTATTTTATAGGCGAGTAGTCCAGTGCACGAGGAGCTCGAGTGAGGTGAGTTAGATTATACAGGCAACAATTAGCCTCAGTGCTAGCAGAACTGGCAGTTGGCTTCTTTTCAAGAATTAACGAGGCCCCATCTATCTGGCCTGTCTTTACTGTGTTGGCGTGCTCACAAAGCCACATGCATGTGATCGCTGCAGGGGCAGGGATCAGGTTATCCCTTAACTGTGCCACTCGGATACCATGCCAGCCTTACTGTCTGTAACCACTATATTTATATCCCAAACCTTACAATAACAGGGGAGAGTCTTCAATCAGATTAGTGGCAATGACTGCACCCATAGAAGCTTCTTACAGGCTGAGGTCCTTAACATACCTGGATTTTTTTCCCCCTCCCTTCAAGTATTTCTATGATTCTAACGTTCTTTTTCTTGCTTGGCTTCTTTGTGCACAAGAGCATGGGGACAAATACCCTTGGTCATGCTGAAGCGGTGAGCAATGCATTTGTCTATTGAAACCACATCTCATCACAAGGATGTCTGGCCTATCTGCAAACGATAGGAGGCTCTTTCAGTTAGAACATTTTTTAAGGGTTTATTGTGAATTCACAGATTTTTTTTTTTTTAAGCAGAACTGTATTTTAAACAATGCTGTTAAATTCCTAAGCACTGCAAAGTTGTAATGAGATCATGGCTTCTCCCTTCTGGATGCCAGCAGCAGGATCTAGGTGACCAGCCATGGAAGCTATTTTTTCCACTACTGCTTGTCCTCGCTGACACTATCAGCCTCCACCACCAAGCTTCCTGGGCAAAGAATTCCCACTCCACTATACTTCAGGTCACTGCAATCCCACCTAAGGCATGTGGTCTGCACCATACTCTTATCTACCTCTTCCCATGGCCAAAGCTCTACCCGTGCCAGTGAACCCAAGTGCTTTCAACCTTGTGACTTTCTTCCCATGTTACTGAATCCTATGGATACACCCATCTCTTCTTCACTTCCTCAGGCCAAATTCACTGCATCCATCTGTTACTGAACAAGTCCTTTGACTTTATTCCATACTACCCTAATGGCTGCTGTCATTAATGTCAAGGACTGAAGTTTATATTCATAAAATAAAGAGTTTGTCATTGCCCTCAGTAAGCCAATAGGCTTTAATTGCCCTGAGCAGCCTCACTGCAACCTTCACACAACATCTTCTCCCCATGGTCCAGATGCCCCTTTTCAGCTCAGCCTGGGACCCTCAGCTGTAGGCACAGACTTGTCTCTAGCACTTTTTCTTAGATGGACCGTACATCTACAACGTAGATAGTTTGTGTCCCACCTCCATGCCAACTGGATGGACCATGCTTGATGTTCTAGTCTTGTTTCCAGCCCTGTCTCTGCTCATCTCCTGCTGCTCCTGGCAGGATCCAGGACCTAGGCCATCCTCTCCTCATGTCTTGGAGTGAAGAAGCATCCTATTACCAGCACCCACCCCAGGACCCAGTTTCACTTAGAATGGGTTTCACTCAGTTAATTACAGCAAACGCTTTCTTGTATTTTCTGCATGAAAGGTCATGCCAATAACAGCAGCAAAAGCACCATGAGCAAGAGCAGAAAGTACCTAAACCTTCATTGTGCACTAGAACAACAAAATTAATATCCTGGACACCAACAGTTAATGATGTGAAGGCCCACACTGGTGCCTGCTGATGCGAGTGCAGCAAGGAAGCTGGAGATGCTCATTGCTGCTCTTTCTTCAGCAGCTTTCTCATGTCTCGTTAAGCAAGGCTTCACAGTTTCCAGACTAGCTAGCAGGGCTGCTATGAGAAACCAGCACCCTCCACAAACTCTCCAAAGCCTCCCGCTGATGTCATTAGCTCTTCTGAGGCTCTGCACGCCTGTGCTTCCGATCCAGCTTGTGATCTCATGTGAGCACTGCTTTATGTTGTAGCACGGAGGGACTTGACCCAACTTTCAGCTGGCTGGAGTGGATACCAGCAGCACGCAGAATTGCTGCCGAGACTAAATCAGCCCACACCGGGCTCCACACTGCCACAGTCAACTCTTCCAGTGGTCAGGATAACTCCTGTGAAGCCAACTAGTGCATCCCTCTGCAACATCATGGTATGCTGATGGGACTGTATTTTAGTTTGAGCACTCTATTTCTTATTCTGCATGATATTTTACGGTAGGAAGAGCACAGAAGAAAAAATTATGGGCAAAGTTTATCATCAATAGAGATGTAAAACTGCTCTTTTTTTGTCTGTCTTATTTTCTCCTTTCTGTTCACAGGGAGATTTTATACTTTGGCTGCGTGAGCACCTTAAACTGATCTAAGATAAATCAAACCTTTAGCAGCCTCAGTTTTCTGGTAGGTCAGTGCAACTTGCCCCTCAGCCAGAAATCACTAGGTACGAGGGAAAGCAACAATGGGTAAGGGTACCCACAGAAAGGGATGTGTTGGGAATGTGTGTCCAAGAGGGAACAAGCAAGTTCAGGACCAGTCTCAGGCACAAACACAGCCATACACTCACTTAAGGTGACTCTATAACCACATCCTAAATGATCTGTGCTTGCCTAGAGGATACGCACGGCTGAATCTTCATCCCTGCCTTGCCTGGTGAAGGTAGGACTAGAAATCCTGCCCGTCTTTCAGACACTCAGTTTGCACTTCCTCATGATTTCACCATCTATGCAACCACTGACTCATTACAAAACCTGCCAAGCTATGGAAAGGCTGCATTTCTGATATAAACCTGCACAATGTAACTGCTTAAAACATGCGTCAAACCGAAGCGAAAATGCAAACGTTGTTTTGCCTGTGAAAGACACCGTCACAAGAAACCCTTTTTTTATCCATTAGAAAGTATTCATAAAACTTAATGAACAGTCTCACTAGCAAAATAAGGAGGATACTGTGCATTTTAAGAGATATTGCTAAAAAACCCCTTAATTATGCTCTATCCCCACTGATATATTTACTAAGAAAACCCCCAAACCCAGTTACATAATGCCTGGAGAGCAGCATAGTACAGTCTTAGAAAATAAACTGAAAAATCTGAAAAATCAATTTGCTGCAGCCTGAGGAGAAGCTAAAAAATTTGGAGAGGCACTGGAAAAGCCAAAAAAGATTTCATGCTCCACCTACACCAAGCCTAGATGAGCAGGGAAAAGTCTTTTCAAGGCAACATTTGGAGTCTTCATTCCGTAACCACAATACAAAATAAATGGTAACTTAAAACAAATATAAGCCCAAAGTTGCTGATATGCCAGGCAGTCCTCTCCAAACCATACCCATAACTTCCCTGCAGATTTAAAAATCATTCCAGAATTGAGTTTGTGGAAAAAAGTGCCATGGATGGCGATGCAGAGTATTTCATTGCTCTTCTACTGGCGAAGCAGCTGTGCATCACACATCTTCATTTGCATGGTATTTCATATTTATGTGGTAAATGTTAATTACTGTGGAGGAGGATGTATTTATTTTTCTAAATCTATTAAAGTAGGAAATGATTGGCCATGTCTGAAACGGAATGTACTAGAAATACACATTACGTTGTGGCTGGTACCGACCCTCCACTTGTCCTAGTGAATTCTTGCTCACATCCAGTAAAAGCAGAGGACACGACACCTAAGCACTCACCCACATACAGAGAGAATCATGTTTTTGGCTCTCATACATCTTATATTAACTTGGGTGTCGCTGCCTTTGCCTCCAGGAAATATCCTGAACTCCAGCTGGTTTTGGGTTTTTGTTGTCCGTAGAAACCTGTACTTCTAGATTATAACAGCCTCTACAGCATAAATTAATTTACATTCTAATTTTCACAGTCAGTTGAGATGAGAAAGATTGGCCCACTGCCTTTAAATATTCCCTTTTACCATTCTAGTTCATGCTAAAGGTTTTGTATGGCATACTGTGATTTTTATTTTATTTTTTATCTTGCAATATTCTGGTGGAAAAGCTCCATGATTTTCAAAGATAAAACCTTTAATTTGATTTTGAGATCACTTTCTCTCTCTTTGCTGTATTAAAGGATGCTAATACACTGACTTTGCTGTGAAGAAAAGCATTTTTTTGGTCCTCATTAGTGCACAGAACTGGACCTTGAACTCAGACTCTAACCCTCTTTTTAATTTCTGGGTCTGTGGAGTCAGGGCTGAACGCAGATTCCCATCAGAGCTGGATTTGCCATCAGTTCTGGAGCTGGAGGGGAACAGGATATCATTCTGAGGATCCTCCTTTCTGGTTCGAGACATCACCTGGAGCTGGTGGGAATTTCCTGAACCTCATGGATCACACAGTCCATTTTCCTGCTATTTCAGATATGCCATGTAACACCTTCCAGAAACTTACAGACTCAAAATCAGTTTTCACCATGTAGTCACTGAAGACACCTCCAGAACTTACTTCTTGTATAGGTAGGCACCATTTTCTGTTTGCTAGTCTAAATTATCCATAGCATGTTTAAATCTAATTGTTGCTGGACTAAAACCATTCTCAAAATAATTATTTTCTTCCCTTTCATGTATTTATATACAAAACTCCAACCATTCTCAGATTTTATTTAACTGAGTTAAACGAATCAAGGTCTTCCCTCTTTTTTTTTTTTTTATAAGCTATCTTGGCTTTTCTGTACCCAGACCAGTGCGAACTCATCCTCCACGAACGTAAGCGTAGAAAATGGTTTGAAATACTACAGATTAGATCTCACTGAGGTTTTCTACATTGGTACAAATATTGTCCTGTTCCCACTGAATATACCTCTCAACGTCTCCTAGAACTCCATCTCATGTTCTTTAATTTCTGCATCTGCACGTGGTGTCACATACAACCTTGTGTTCAAGTCCAGATGATACCTGCTGTGATTCCCTTGTCCAAAAATAGGGTTCTCCTATTTTTTTCCTGTACGGACACAACGCCTAGTGATTTCCTTCAAGCCTTTGCATGAAGTTTAGAAGGAAAAGATAATTAAAAATTGTGTAATATTGCTGTTTTCCAGCTTGTAGCTGCTTGAATGCCCCCACTGCTCTGGATGCCTCTTGTTCTTCCACGTATGACAACACTCATGACTTGACAGACTGACACCTCCAGTTTCAGAAACTAAACTGATCTAAGCTTGAGAATGGAGATAATTAGGTCCCCCAAAGTCTGAATCTATTCTATGCCTTCACCTTCATCCTGGCCTACAGTCACAGCACGGCCAGCTGTAACAACCACTTGCCCTCCTGTGCCAGCACTTGAATTAGTAAAAAAATTAAAATAACCAAGGTTTTACTTGATAAAAACAAACAAACAATCTCATAGTTATTAGACCTGATCCCACTTCAGTCACAAGTTTAATAAAGAAAACAAAAGCAGGCTCTGCTTGGAGGAGCAGAGTGAACCAGAGGAGCTCCAGAGGCACCTGGTGACCCGAGTGGCTCTGCGCCTCTGATGAGGATAAGACAGTATTTTGGAAATCATCAATTTAAGTGTTACACTAAACATCTGTTTTACAGTCTTTAAAGATGAAACCAGTTTATAAAACATAAAATTACAAGTTCCAAAGTAGCAAACAGCACTCCACTGAAAACAGAGCTTAAACTTGAGCCTAATCTTCAACCGATAAAGATTACTGGTCTTAAAAAATGCACCACACGTGTAAGATACAACATATCCCTCCCACAGGATTTTGTAGATCTCCTTTTCAAGACTCTATTTCCTTAGTAAAGCCAAATGAAAACAAGGAATCAGAAGGCAAGAGCCTAAGATACGACGTTTGGCCCTCCACGAGTCTTCTCTACCCACCAGCAGAAGAAAAGCATCAAAATGAACTCTGATAAATCCATCCTTATAAAAGGAACAATGCCTTATATTTATTATCTGAGAATATTACAATTGCCAGAAGTCTACTATGCTGATAAAACTGATTCTTTTTTTAAAATTAAAAAAAACCCTTTAAATTTAGTTTTACAACCAACATGTCTAAGAGAATTACTAACAGTGCCTGTGACCACCTCTTTTCTGTCGCCATGAGAATCCTACCCAAGGAATTGAATTGACATGGAAAGAAATGAATTAGTTTCTGGTATTGGTGGGGGTAACACTTCTCTGACCTACAGGAAATTATGCCGCTGAGAGTATGATAGAACTATTAAGAGAGCAATTAGGGTTGTCACCTAGGATGTTCCCAGGAGGAAAGTAATGGATCTTCCTTCCCAGACTCATCTCCTACCGACAGCAGGGTGTTGATGAATATTACTATTTCTTTGAACAACCCCAACAAAAAGTATTTTATTGAGGTGACAGTGTCTGGCATTGACAGCACATTGTTGTACCAGATCTTTCGTTCTGCAGAGCGGATGGTCTTCTTCCGGGTGGACATATACCACCCTGACACAATGGATTTTATTGATTTGAAGGCTAGTTTTATATGATTTTATATGAGCTTTATATAGAATCATAAAAACTTTAAGTTAGAAAAGACCTTTAAGATCATCAATTCCAAGTGTTAGCCTAACACTGCCAAGTCCACCATTAAACCATGTCCCTGAGCACCTCGTCTATAAGTCTCTTAAATCTCCAGGGATGGTGACTCAACCACCACCCTGGGCAGCTCATTCCAATGCCTAACAGCCCTATCAGTGAATAGATTTTTCCTAATATCTAATCTAAACCTCTCCTGGCACAACTTGAGAGTGTTTCCTCTTGTCCTGTCACTTGATCCTTAGGAGAAGAGACCACCCAACATCATGTTTGAATATGAGGTCATTTAACACAGGAAATAGCAAAACCACTTATATCACTAAGTACCAGCAGATGCAAATTTATTTTCCCCTTCCTTCACACATCCAGCATGCAAAGGTATTGCAAAGCAGGACTGCAGTTCCCCTCCAGCTTCTCAGCCCTCTGCTCCACGCACAATTTATTGGACAGTCACCAGATTCATCTCGAGCAAAACCCTCCATAGGTCACAGTCCCACGCAACAGCTCGTGCGCATTAAGTGGCTTCAAATAAATCGAGTTAAGACAATAACTTTTGGTGGGGCTTGTCCCACCAGACTCATCGCAATAAGTATTGTATTTTTAATTCAAATCTGAATTTTAAATGATAGGTGTACCTAAAATGAACCCATAAACCCTAATGATTTGAGAGCTGAGTCACTTGCCCCATGGAGGCACTAATAGCCCTATCAGTGAATAGATTTTTCCTAATATCTAATCTAAACCTCTCCTGGCACAACTTGAGAGTGTTTCCTCTTGTCCTGTCACTTGATCCTTAGGAGAAGAGACCACCCAACATCATGTTTGAATATGAGGTCATTTAACACAGGAAATAGCAAAACCACTTATATCACTAAGTACCAGTAGATGCAAATTTATTTTCCCCTTCCTTCACACATCCAGCATGCAAAGGTATTGCAAAGCAGGACTGCAGTTCCCCTCCAGCTTCTCAGCCCTCTGCTCCACGCACAATTTATTGGACAGTCACCAGATTCATCTCGAGCAAAACCCTCCATAGGTCACAGTCCCACGCAACAGCTCGTGCGCATTAAGTGGCTTCAAATAAATCGAGTTAAGACAATAACTTTTGGTGGGGCTTGTCCCACCAGACTCATCGCAATAAGTATTGTATTTTTAATTCAAATCTGAATTTTAAATGATAGGTGTACCTAAAATGAACCCATAAACCCTAATGATTTGAGAGCTGAGTCACTTGCCCCATGGATGCAAGCAAGTTGAGACCAAGCTCTGATGGGATGAAGTGCCTCTCTGGATCCGCACTAAATCACTTCAAGTGTTCAAACGGGCAATCTCTTGCTGAAATTTGGTAAGGGATGAAATAATTTTTAAAAAATGCCTGGATGAAGAAGAAATACAAGTCAAAGCTTAAATAAAACAATCGAGAACACTGAAGCGCTTTGCCTTCCAACTGTTTTTAACTGATTTAACATCAATATATAAATGGAAAAATGCACTTATTGAGAGTAGGAAAGAGAGAAGGTTTAGGCAGGATTAGAATTTGGGCATAAATCCCATTAAAAAGTAAAATTATATCATCTAAACCAAACTGCCAGATTATTTGCTGGCAAATAGCACTTACCCAGATTCACAGCTAACAAAACTGCCATGAACATGATTTCCTTTGTCCCTTCACATGTCTGCTGGTTAGAGATACAAGCCAAAGCCTAATACTTTCAAAAGCCAGTACCAGCAGGGAGGGTAGCAGATGACCTTGGGAAGCCTGCTTATATGTCTGCGAGAGGCCATATCCTCACCTCAGCTGTTCATCCAGGTGTTAACACTTGAAAGTGCAAAACACCTATTATTAAATCAATGATGCCTCCACCCAGGATGAGATACTTTGCAAAAAACCCCACCTCTTTATTAATTTCAATCAGCTTTTCTGGTTGCTTCAGGGAAACAGGGATTATGGGGAGCATGAGGATGTGAACACTCTCAAGTCAGGTACTTGTAGGCTGTTATCTGATGTGGGTCTGCTCTGCTTTTTTACTAGGCAGAGAAACTCCACTTTGTGCTGTCCCTTGGGGAACCCATCTGCTTGGGAAGGGAAATCCGATGAAACTCAACAGCTGCGAGAATGCACTGAGGAGATACGCTGCAGATAGTCACACATTCAGCTGAAATTGTTCTTGTTGTAGTCTTTTAAGGGTGAAGAAGAAAAAGAGATGGATATCTCCTCCCTTATCCTTTGCTACTGAGCTGTGTGTGGAACCACCTCTGGTTTAGAACAGTGTAACTGCACCCATCTCGTCACTGCTGCATTTGCTGACATCCCGCTGAGCACCCCTCGGTATGTGCCAAGGACTATCGCCCCGCAAATTCCCTCTGAAGTGGGAGCTGAAAGCCAGGCGTAAGGAGGTGTGAGTGGCTCAGGGGTCACAGCAAATCTTCTACAGACAGTCCAACCGAGTTATCCCCGAGGTCTTGGTCTCAAGACCAAGAAGGCACGCAGTGAAACTTCATTTCCAGCTCAGTTCTATTTGCAATTATGAATTTAATTGAATAATACACTGAAATGGCAGTAATTCAATAGGAACAGGTGATTTTTCATAGATATCATGTCTTTGGTCACAACGGTCCTGCACAGTCGGTTCCTTCCCTCCCAAGCTTTTTACTTTCCTATTCACTGCCTTCAAGATTTTTATAAACCATTTTAATATTTGCATACTCGAACCCCATCAGGGAAGTGGGAATCTGTGCTAGATCCAGGGATTTACAACTTTTTAGCCTTTACTTTTAGTACCAAACTCTGCACATCATGATGGTAAGACTCCAGTGCTATAGACCCATGCCAGAAATGGGGTCTTCAGCTTATGCAAGGATGCAAGTTAGACTAGATCATCTCATCTCAGAATAAATACAAATGTTCCATTTTTAGAAATATGGAATAAATATTTCAAGTTAATTTGCTGAAAATGAAAGTAAATGTTTCCTATATCTACACAAGGATTTCAGAAATTTTAATGTGTGGGTTTTTTTCCCTGCCTTGTGAGCCTAAAGAACAAAACCAAGTTTTTAATTTCCTTCCCAGAAATGCTCATTCTAACATGTTTTACAAAGGAGTTTTGTATTGTAGCAGGCTTTGGCATACTTACTAAGCAGCATTGTTCCAGCCTTTACTGAAACTGCTCTTGCTGCCTCCTGCTTCAGTATTTAATTCTTGTTGCAACCACAGAGACCTTGTGCATTTTATTGACCACGATAGATAAAAGTGAAAGTCCTCTACTTGAGCAAATAAAATCGAATTTCTTCTCAAGGTAATTATATACTGATTGTTTATGGATCAAACTGATAAAAGTATCAGAAAAACATGTTTAGGAGCTTTTTTTCGGTTGCTTTGAATCAGTTACCACAGAACTGACAACCCAGTTTGGCCCATGCAGACAAGTGGAGTCAATGGTGTGAAAGAGGAGTGCTCTGCCTTATAAGAAGCTTCTACAACAAAATTTACTTACAAATTCACAACTACCAAGTCTTAAAAGTCCTGTGAATGTACAGCAACAGTTATAAAGACTTCTGCTACTTGTGCTGACAATGTCTTTTTTTGTTCCACCCTCTTTCATAGAATCATAGAATCACAGATTGGTTTGGGTTGGAAGGGACCTTAAAGCCCATCCAGTTCCAACCCCCCTGCCATGGGCAGGGACACCTTCCACTAGACCAGGTTGCTCCAAGCCTCATCCAGCCTGGCCTTGGACACTTCCAGGGATGGGGCATCCACAGCTTCTCTGGGCAACCTGTCCCAGTGCTTCACCACCCTCTCCGGGAAGAACTTCTTCCTGATATCCAATCTAAACCTCCCCACTTTCAATTTAAACCCGTTACCCCTTGTCCTGTCACTACAGGCCCTTGTAAAAAGTCCCCCCCAGCTTCCTTGTAGGCCCCCTTCAGGTACTGGAAGGCTTTCCACTCATTCCATCTTTTTTATCCCCTTCCAAATCTTCACCAAGATGGCAACGACACTTAAAAATAATCCTCTACTGATGGGAAAAATAATTTCCAGTGGACCCACTCCATCAGGACCACGCCCAGTGTACCTCAAAGAAATCAATAAATAATATTTATATGATTTAGTCCTGTGTTTTCAGAAGACCAGAAACACAGAGAAGAGCAAATGCTGTTTTCTATAGGAATTAATATCGATATTTTTGTAGGTAAAATGTGGCTTAAGTTTAGTATGGATGAAATGAAAGACAAAAGCAGAATCGGAGTGATGTAATGCAGATAGTAGGATGTTAACACCTACTCGCTTGACATATCTATTAATGATTTAAACCAATTATTTTTGCAATTTATTCTGAATTATTGTAATGAACTGGTTTCTCACCAGCAAGTAATTAATAATATTCCCTATATGAAACAACCCAGAGGTATGAAATGACCAAAAAAAAAAAAAAAGTGCACTAGCATCCTACCACACACATTACATTATTATTTTAATCAGCCAGTGGGTGACAAGAGTGTCCTTAAGATACATTAAATGTTAATTATCACATTCAAGGACAATTAAATGAGATCTCAGGCAAATCAAAAGAATTCTAGAAACTAGAGCCCTGCAGACTTGCATAAGGTACGCATTTACCAGCCTCAATCAGATAATACAATGCCAGACAAAGCCAAAAGACCAAAAAATATTGCAGAGGTAAAGAGGAAACCATTTACTTGCATATTGATTTATTCAAAGTAATTATCACTGCAGTTGAACAGAGCAGGTGTCACGCTTTATTAAGTTCTGAACAGCTTCAACTGTTTCATATGTACTAAGATGACTGTGTTTATGTGCCCACGCATGCATGCTATTGTCTTTTTACTTCTGAAAACTGGTAACACTAATAGGCTCTCATGAAAGCATTTTGAAAATAAATACGAAGTAGCAAAACACACCATTTTGCAAAGATTACCTTCAGAAAAGTCATTTGCAGAGCAGCAGCCAGAGATTTTGGCATACAGAGCCACATGAAACGGTCTCTGACCCATTTTCTTCATGAAGGACTTGACAGCTGTACTTTAGCATATTATTTAATAAGTCACTAGAGATAAACACAAACAGGGAATAGAAAAGACCTCAGACTCTCTCAAATAATTCACTTCGGGATATATTGGTATTTTAACCTTGTTAATGAATCAAAGAGTTTGGAGGAAACAAAGTCTTATTATTAGTAAACCAATTAATTTTCAAAACATATTAATGAGCAGAATTTCATCCAGTTAAATAGCATGAATAAAATCTGAGATCAAAGTCTAGCTAATGAAAACCGATACACTTCTGAGTAACTTGTAGAGCATTAAACTGATTAAGAACTTGGGGTTTGATTAGTTTTTCCTTGTTTAAACTGTTTAAATCGAGGAAGACTAGAAAGGACATAGTTTAATGGTGGATTTGGCAGTGAGGTTAACGGTTGGATTGATGATCTTAATGGTCTTTTTCAATCTAAAAGATCCTATGGTTCTATAATATTTTATTTGAATAAAATCACAGGAATTTGCTACATGTCTGATTCTTTAAAGCTTATGCAGTCCACCAAATTGTCATCAGCAGAGACCTGCAGCTTACAGAGACAGGACCTGCTGAAGCAGAGAAGAAACCAAACTCTTGCACCTCTCTTGTCCTGGCCACAACATGAAAAAGATGTGCACACAGTAGCTTTTAATTTTTCAAATGAAAACTGGAAAAGCAATACAAAAGCTGCATCTCTAGTTCCATATTACCAAAAGATAACTGGGACAGACAGTAACCTATGGACCAGGCACATGATGCTTCTACAGCTCAAAACTGAAGGCATCAGTGACCTGCATGCTCCTCTGGACCTGGGGCAGCAAATGATGCTTCGTGATCTGCAAAAGCAACAAAAGCTTGTTTCCAATGATTTTGTGTATTTTGTCTAGGAATGAGTGTAGGAACCTACTCATATCTTCATTTTTTCCTTTCAAAATTGGACAAAGCTAGCATAAAGGTTTACAACCTACCAGTGGACAGAGAAGAGAAGCAGAACAGGGAGGTGGAAATGGATAACTAAATTGGATAAGCATCATTTCCTCGGGCAGGGAAGGACACGGAGAAAATTGAGGTCCTTCAGCCTTCACTGAGCATATATACACCATGTAGATATCCTCAGTGAAGCCCACTTGCACCCTCTGATTATTTGAGAAGCTGAGAAAACCATGCCCAAGACCTGCCTCTCATTAGTCCCTACAGCTCCTGCAAGGACTAGAAATGTTGAGGGGACTGAAAAAAGATGACATGTCCTGCAGGTGATGAGTTATTGCCTGATTGCAAATGAGTAGAGAGCCTGTAGTGATAGGACAAGGGATAATGGGTACAAATTGAAATCAGGGAGGTTTAGATTAGATATCAGGAAGAAATTCTTCACAGAGAGGGTGGTGAGGCACTGGAACAGGTTGCCCAGAGATGTTGTGGATGCCCCATCCCTGGAAGTGTTCAAGGCCAGGCTGGATGAGGCTTGGAGCAACCTGGTCTAGTGGAAGGTGTCCCTGCCCATGGCAGGGGGGTTGGAACTAGATGATCTTTAAGGTCCCTTCCAACCCAAACCATTCTATGATTCTATGAGTAAACTAATGAAAGTGTGCCCTAATTAAACCATGTCTTTTGGAATGTATCCTTCCCCGGCAGGTCCTGACTCACTGCAGACAGTGCCATATGAAAGCCATAAACCACTACAAATTATGTCAGCAGTGAACATTTGTAAAGAGTCAGGGCAGTAATTAGCACAAATCTGCAATGCTACTGGTAAATGAATTCTAGCAAAGCCTTATCGAAGCCTACCCTCAAACACACCACCTTCATTCTAAATTGTGTGCACATCAGCAACATGCTTCCTATCAACTGGGATGCTCATTTTGTGGTTGGAGCATGGGATGAGACTATGTTCTCGCTCCCTCTGCGAACATAAGAAATCAGATTACTCTCATAATCTCATAAATCCCATCACTTCTCCTTAATAAGGCAATGAGATAAAATACATGCCAGTGACCACGACGAAATCCAGTAGAGTGGACGTGACCATGTAGAACATTATCCGGTAAACGATGCCTACTGAGATGGGTAAATACCAACCTTTATGGAACAGATCTAACCTCTCACATTATTAAGACAGATCTGTTGTTCATGAAAAAAGAAAAGCCTCTGAGAAAAAAACGTATTTTTTTATCATAGCTAAATCTGCAATGTAAAGATTTATCTCTGTGGCAGAGCAGTGTTGCACAGAGATAGCCCAGCCGACTTTGAACATCTGAAATGAGTCTGGGGACTGTAGGCACAGGGCTCCTAAGGACACAGATCCAGCTGGCTGGATTCCCATGTGGTTACTGGCACATATGTCGAATAATTCCCTCAGCAAGATGGCTTGCTTTTTTTTTGCGCGAGGAACGTTTTTCAAATAAACATGACTGCTTTCCCCTTGTGTTTTTAGAAATGAGAGGGAACCTACTCAGGTATATTCAACTATCCTCCTCAGTCAGAAAAGCGAAAGAGAGGAACTAATACTGGAAAGTATGGCAGTAAAGTGCAAATAATTTGGAAACACTGTAGCCATTTGAGTATGCAAATATTGTCAACAAAACTATCACCAAAATCACAGGTAAACTGAGGACTTCTGCAGCTGCTGGGGTGTGTCAGCAATAAACTTTGTGAAAATTACTGGGCTTAGGTGTCTGAAATAAAGTCCATTTTCCTGTGGTTGAGTCACCTTGCTCCTTGCAAGCCTTGGGTACTGGTAACATCTTCAGCCTACACAGAAAATGAGGACGCACAAATTGTGAAGCGCAGTGAGTGCAGTGTCTCATTACTAAATCAAAGCTCCTGACAAAATACTTCCCCTCCACTATCCTTAATCTGGAATCTCCGCATGGGAAAAGTATCTTCTACTGCCATAAAAGGAAAAAAAGAGGAAGAATAAGGCTATAAGGTTAACTACAAAACTTTATGACAAGCCTGCCATGAACAGCTTTAAAATGATAAAACATTTTCCAAATGAGCTTGCATTCCTCTGAGATGCCCTGCTTAGAGAGGTGGTATCTTTATCTGTAACACATCAGACTTTGCTCAAGGACACACGTCGCGGCTACTTTAAAATCTAAGTATTTCATAAATTCTTTGTAGCATCAGGGCAAGAAGTCAACAGCACATAGGGCAGACTTTCCAATGTTCAACAGATCTCCAACTCCCCTAGGCAGAGGGATCTCTTCAAAACTGCTGAATTATTTAAGTCTTTCTCTGAGTGTCTAGGATCCTATCCAGAATGGACACATGATGTAAGATTTAAAAAACATACTGTGATGCACAAGGATTAACTCCTTTGTTCTTGTGGACCCCCAAAACCCATGCAGATTAGATACATTCCCATTTTTATTACAATAAAAGACAGGGCTCAATAGGTTTTTGAGGCAAATAATCCCTGTTAAATGCCAGACTGGTTTTGGTTTAAAGTATTTCTGTTGGTATTTTTTCCCTGGGAATTTTTTTAAAGCCGGAGCCATTTCCTGTCATTTAGGAAATTCAGTTTGGACACGATGGAAAATTTAAGAAAAACTTATAGCAGTGCAATAGGTCGACTCGTAACCAACTCTCCATCCCGGGAGATTTTCAAGATTAGGCTGGACATGGAAATGATGAATTTGCTGCAGCATTTATGACAGCCCCACTTCAAGCAAGGGGTCAGAGGAGACCTTCAGAGCTCCCTTTCAGCCAACGATCACGTGATTTTTGGCTATCATCTCCTGTACAAGATTCCCTGCTCTCTCCAGTAAATTCAACTAATTTTTAAGAATAGTGTAATACAAGGGTCACTTTCTAGACTAAAACACACTTTAATCTGACACTAAGAACTGTTAAAAATCATGGTACACACTCCAGGTCACCTGAATAACAAGAACCAAATGCCTTTTTATGCCGCCTCTCAGTTCTCCTTAAGGCAGATATATTCAGAGAAAGCTTGAAGAGAGCACTAAGAGAATTTTAGATGAGTACTTCAGATGCAAGATAGGAGAGAAAAACACAACTAGAGTCATCTTTACTTTAAAAGCACTACATTAACCTATGGTAATGTAAGATGTTGGAAATACCAGGCTTCAGAACAGAGTAATATTGAGTTTAAAATTCATTCCATCTCTTTCTGCAGTTTCGGCTGTTACTGGAAGAAATTTCAAAACGTCCAAGGTCAAGATATTAAAATCACAGGGAAGCCTTCACCAGCAGAGGCAGTGGGTAACACATATTACCTCCCAGTTATTTGAGAGAAGAAAGATTGACTCTACAACTTCTGCATAAAAGCTTGTGTGCACTTTCTGCACAGTCTTTCCAGGCTATTTATGGACTGATGCATACACTCTGCTCTGTTTAACTTCCAAATATTTCTATGGAGCTTTATCTTGCTTAATTCCTGCCCTTTCAGTGCAGATGTGAGAAGACACTCCTGGCCAGTTCTGCAATCAAGTGTGTAGAGGAGCTGGATACAGACTGGAGTTGCAGACCACCTTAGCACAAAGGAGCTGCATGCCTTCATTCCATAAAAGCAATTCCTTGGCAAGGAATTTTATGCACCCCTCCCTCCTCCTTACTTAATTTCAGTTTGTATCCTGCCCCCTCCCCAATGTTAATGTGACCTCAACTACTCAACTGTAGAAGATGAAAAACAATTTTGAAGGTTACAATCCAGGACCGAAAGAAGCTTATCCACATATTTCACAGGACCATCTCCACCACAGCGTGGGACAGAAGACACGTAAGAATTAAAAATAATGGCATCTTCACAGTAAAATCTTTTATAGACTTCTAGCTAGATTATCATTGGGCTCTTGCTAACGTTACTGATTTTTCACCCAGAGTTGACTTAGTCCGGTCACCTCAACACTGATCAGAGATAATAAAATAATAGATTACTTAGTTTGAAAGAAATTTAAAAATACTTCTTTGTAAAATCAGTGAAGGCAACATTTAAAAAAATTAAATGTTAGAAAAATATAAATTGGATTTGGACCCAAGATAGCAAAGTCAAGAAAAAAAACCCCATCATCCCTCTCGCCTTGCTTAATGCTGAGCCCCTCCTGATGAATTTATTTTCTTTTCACTAGTGTGTAGTCTCTGTTTGAAAGAAAGCAAAAGCACCAAGACCCACATTATTGCACAATTTAAGACAACTTCATTGTAAAGTTCCCAAAAATCTTATATCTAAAATTACACAATGGAATGGGAAAATAAAATAGCACCTAGGACAAATGATGATTAACCTGCTGTAACAGTCATTGTCATCTTTATAAGGTCATGGCAAAAACTATTCTGAAATGTTCCTGCTTCTTCTCAATTCTATAATTGAAAACATTTTTTCATGTAATTATAACATGAGGGAGGAAATAATGGAATTTAGCAAGTGCCTTAAAGATGTGCGTTTTATAGCTTTAGACTTCAGGAATGAAGAACTTGATTTTACAAAGTCCAGAGGCTGGGGAAAAAATTGAATTTGATAGTAATATAAAAATTACATGAATTTAAATCTCTGCCAGCCCCTTTAGCAGTCAGAGTGAAATTGCTTCATTAGGGAAGTTCTGCCATATAAACCTCCAACACTTGTTTCAGACTGAACAAACATATGATTTAATTGAGATGAAGGTTGGCCACAGCCTTACTACTTATAAATGAGCTTTTTTCCTTTTTTATTGAAAATAAACACAATTAAACCTCTGGAAAGGGCCGCATTCAATCCAACGCATGCAGCTCAACGTTTTATACTGTTGGACTTGGGATGATTTGCGTCGCACTGATGGCATAACTCCTGAGAGCATCATTTCCATCTGCAAACTGGCCACAATCTCTCTGGACTTTACACAGCAAAACCCTGCAGACACCTCGATAACAAACAGATATATTTGCTGAAATAAATATAGGAAAAATATTTATTATCAGCAAATTAGCATTTTCTAGAGGGTCTAGTGGTGAAGACACATTTCCTACTGCGGCAGGAAAAATTAATTACATTTGCACCAAAATCTATACTCCAGTTCAAGGCCATGAGAAAATGGGTGTCTGGTGAAGGAATAGAAGAAAATATATAGAAGACAGCTGCATACAATGGCTCAGAATGACAAGAAGTGGGTTTACCACATCACTAGGACTCTATTCCTGAGAAATAACTTCATATGCATGGTAGTAAAGATGAGCTCGAAGGCAATTGAAGCCTGGCAGCCTTTGTGGGTCTTTACAGGGAACTTCTCCCAGGTTGGAGGGCATCAAGAAGAATAGGGAGATATTTTTTAGACAGGCATAATAAACGAGCATTAGATGCCCAAATCACTAGTGCCTACAGGAGCAGGTTGGACAGGTGTAAGTCACGAAAGCAAAGATGAAGAGTTGGTGTTTGAGGCAAGAAAGCAGAGGAGTTAGGACCCAAATAAAAGGGTCCTGACCAAAGCAATCATTTAGGATACCAGTAACTGCAGCAGCAGTCTTACAATGTCTTTGGGCTAACAAAGGACCACAAAAATTCGGGAGGATCTTGCTCTATGAAAAAGTCTTGGAGCCTTTCTATATAGGGAACTTGCCAGATCCAACCTAGGCTGGTGGTGGGGTTTCAGAGAGAAGCCTGAAGATGACATGCGCCTTGGAGATACGAAGGAGAGAGAGGACAGCGCTGCTGTACATGAAGGAAGAAACCAGTGGGAATTCTGCTTAACATACTGGAAGCACAACGATGGCCGGTGATCTCTAGGAGGTATCAGAGAAACAGCTGGGATTCCTGTTGGGAGGGAGACAAAGCTGGAAATGAGCTGTGAGATACTGGGACAGGCAATGAGCTGAAGTGACAGCGAAGAGAGGAAAAAGACCTGAAGGAGGAAACAACTCCTGCGATTCTCTGCACAGAAGCTGAAGAACAGACATGGCTTCTCCACTGTGTCTAATAAGGAGAAAGTCAGGTCATGCCAAGAGAAGACCATTGTTGGCAGCTCTGAATTTCTATGACAACTATGAGAGGACATAAATGGTCCTGTTTTTTTTATGAATGCATAAGAGTAGCTTCACCAGAAGCTGGGTTGACAGATCAAAAGCTGAAGAAAAATTGGAAAAAAATCCATGCATTTAGGTTAACGCATGGACATTCATTTGGACGTGGTCCTGAGCGACCTGCTCTCATTAGACGTGTTTGGAGTGTGGAGTTGTATAGATGCTCTCTGCAAATCCCTCCCAGCTTAAATCATGAGTTGATGATGCTGTAATACTGGAAGACATAAACCCCAGCAACTTTCAGTACAATAAATACCATCAGTGGCCAGAAGAGAGGAGATGGGGGCAGCAGTTGGGGCAGGCGGTATATGTCTGTGACTGATATGGCTGACTGTCCAAATATCTACATCTGATGAAGGGTAAGATCTGAGAGAGAGCAAGAAATGAAGCAAAAGGGTAAAGAAAGACACAGATTACAGACACGGTTTATGTTAAGAGTGGCCATGAGAATAGGTTAGAAGAGACCAGGTGAGAATGTTTTGCATCCACAGCAGCAAAGGACAGAGTTGAGGTTGGAAAGCAAGTCGGGAGAATTGCATCTTGCCCCTTTTTTCTTCAAAAACAGAAACGTCGCAAGCTGTTGAACAGACAAAGGAGATGCAAGCTTGATGAATGATGGTCAGGGAATGAGAATACAGCCAGGAGACTGCTATTTAGAGAGATGGCATAACGGGGAAGACAGTAATTGTAATTACGGAAATCAGCCTGCTGCAGGATTTCTGCTAGCATAGTTTGGCAGCACAAGAGCAAATGGATTTGGGGATAAGGGCCTTGTTTAGAGGAAGACAAAAAGAGAAAGGAGGTTTGAAGCCTTAAACCTTTAGAAAATCAGCTACTGCAGGGCTGGGTGCAGGAAGACAGGGTCACAGGAAGGAAGGGAGAGGTCCTGGCAACCCTGAGATGGGCTGGCTATCAACCAGATCAACCAGCCAGATGCCTATCAATGGCACTGATGTGATGGCGAGGCTTTACTAAAGCCGGTAACTCAGTCACGGAAAAGGCAGCATGGTCCAGTCTATCACATAAAGACCTAGAAACAGCGTTAATCCCAGCACCGAGGCTGCACTCCTTCACCTTCGCTCATTGGACAGTCCATGCATGGTAGAAAGCTGCCTCAGCCTTCCATATCCATCAAAGTTGTCTCCTTGGGAAAACAACCCATTGTCTACCACAGTGCTCCAGAGAGCCCAAATAATAAACCTTCATTTAAGCCCTGCCTGCAGGGTTTGCAGCATCCCAGCTATGAAGGTTAGAGGGGAGCTTGCCAGCCCAGCTCCCATTCCAGGCACGGGGTCGAAGCGGTTCACACACTGTCCCACACAACTGGAACAGCTACAGTTCATTCCCGGGTTAAGTTCGACTTAAAAATGGAAAGCTCGAGCCCTGGACAAACTTTCTGAGAGTTAGCAATAACATGGTTCAGCCTAACAAAATGTCATTAAGCACCTCTAAGGAGCGCTCTTAAATAATACTGCATGTAACGACCTGAATCTTTTGCGTTAAGTAAACAGAACCCTTGGGTGAACATCCACATAGACATTACAAATAAATAACATGCTCTCCTAATAGGAAAGCCATTTCTAAAAATTGGCTTTCAGATATTTGTTATGGGAGCCAAACATAAAGGTAACATGAGCTCTGCACATGAAGTCCCAGTGCTGTAAGGGGAGCACTGCCGCGTCTTTCAAAAGCTACGCTCAGATTTCGCCTTTGCCTAAAATAAGACTTGACTTTGTTTAGTGATAACACAATCTATTTATTTTTAAAATGCTCTGGGCGATATTTCCAGCCAGACCAGTTGCTCTCACAGACCCCAGTGATGAGGCTGGATCCAGCTACCCTTTGGAGCCCCAGCGACAGGGGACAGGGACAGCCTGGGACAACATGTATTTGCTTTAATGCACCAAGTGCTTAAAAGCTTAACTGCATTGTTTACATCAACGGTCAACACAACTTACTTCATCTTCAGAGGCTGTGACTGCAAATGCAGCCATCAGAGCCTGATTTGCCACTGCTAGCATAAACAGCCCCTCCCTGACAAGTTTGCAAATGGGGAAAAGATCTGTTCCAAGATTTAAAACTAATATGAATAATAACTATATTCAAAGCAGGAGTCTGGTAGAGTCATGACTGCCAAGAAATAGAAATATCTACAGTATAGGAATAGCATACACTCCATGAAACTCCTTGTACTTATGGAGGAAAAATTAGGAGTAGAAAAGCAAACCTGGACACCTGGTCTAGAGGTCCTGCACCCATCCCTGACGTGCATCTGCTCCAACAATAGAGCCATTTTCAGGAAAGGTGGGCATCACATCTCGCTTCTCTGGAGAGACTACCAAGTTGCCAGCCTAGGTAACGTTTCCTGTGCTGAGTCCACACCCGGATTAGCAATTAATTTGTCATCATCAGTTTACCGGACACACAAGCACATCTCCCACTGCTTGTGCAGCCAGTACTTGTTGCCATCCTCAATGGTTAGACCCACCCGAAGTGGGTCTAGGTAGCTTCCCAACTCAGTAACAGAACTGTGAAAAAAGCTGAAAGCCAGCGTTGAACTAGAAAATGAAGTGTAATAAACATCAGCTTGCCCCACGTGGCTACCAGGCTGCTATTACTCGTTGAGCAATGCTGATGACAACGCTGATCTGTGTTTCAGGGTGACATGCCATGAGCTGTGAAGGTAATTAGCCCAGTCAGATATGCCTACACGAAAATTACTTCTTCCTTTGGTTTATTAACCAGCTTGGTCAACGTGGTCTAAAAGGGGGTTTTTTCCACCACAGGACACAATATCTACATAATCACACATCGGGCTTCCTGCAGCCATCTTAAGTTGCTTCCCCACCATCCCCCTCTATCATGAGCCATGCTCAGTTTGCTCTTCAACAGAAAGTATCTCCAGGACATAAAACTGCTCATGCCTGACGTGCTCCAGGAAAAGGAGTCACTCTTTTAACCAACACAAAGCAAAGAGGATTTCTCATGGCATCAACACTTCTGCCGAGCGTTACAGCGGGGCGTGTAAGCTTTTGCAGCCTACTGCAATAGTTGCTTCTGTCCCCGGTTCCCAGCAAGATGGCAGGCACGTAGCCTCAAACTCTACTCCCGTTTTCTCAGCTGGGAAAAGGACGGCACTGGAAGCCAAGGACCCGGGTTGTGAAAAGTTCAATTACTTGCAGAAGTGCTCCTGAAGGTGGTCCACCACCTATGGGGACAAGCTGTAGCTTCACAAGGGCATCAGGTTCTCTGCCCTAGGCTTTGGAAACCAACCGTGAAGCTTTTTGGGTACAAATGATGTTATAGCTCTGCCACAGAGAGAGACTTTAGCCCTTCACCAAGCACATTCCTCAGACAAAACAAGCAAGCAAACAAAAAACCACTCCAAAACTGGGTACTCCAGGCTCAAGCAGATTCTTAAACTACGGGCCATAAAAGAGCTCATTGCTCATTTTGATGTCTTCTTGTCAATTTAAATGACCATTACTCAAAAGGGGTGATCTTAAAATGGTCTTCTAATGTTGGAGAGCTCCTAACAAAACAGAATTAAATAGCTGCTGATACAGGACAGCTCTAGTCCTGTAAATATTTCATCCTTAATTTTGAGCAATTTGGTTGGCTTGCCGTAAGAGAAAACCCAGGGAAGAGATGTTCTTCACTGGGCTTTGCAGAGGTAACAAGCCACCCAGAGGCTTTTCCTTTTATAGTCCCAAAGGAAATATGGTCGATGCCTTGAGCAGGATTCAGCTGTCCTCTATAAGGCTGCTAAAAGCAGGGGATCCCATCCAGCCCAGCTGTTTGCATGTCCTGGGTAGGTCTGGAGGGGACAGATGACAGAGGAGTTTCAGCACAGGATGAGCCACCCCCCTTGAAGGGTCGCTGTGTTCCTACAGACCTATAGACTATTGATCCCTGAACAAAATCATGCGGGATGCGGAGCTCTCTGGGGAAAAGTCTATAAATTAGAAGGGACATGGATTATTTCATGGTGTTGCAGACCTCTGTAACCCACCCAGCTGTCCTTAAGTGCTAAATTATCTAGTTTTGGTGTTGCAACATGATATTCCTCTTTTTATCTCATAACTTAGAACTTTGCTGTGAGCAAAACCAAAGTCATCAGGATTCTGGGTTTGCTGCGCACAGGAGATAACCTGTAGCCAGTGACCGATGCTGGAGAACATCAAGGTTTGGATCCCAATGGGTGGGAGAGATCAGAAAGGGAATTAGGTCGTTGCAGGACGACACATTACAGAAAAGTCATCTTAAAAATAGCAATTCTATAATGGTGAAGACCCTTTTCCCTGCTGAATAACCTGGATGACATAAATTAAATCAAAAAGTCATTGAATATGCATTGAAAAGGCATTGAATATGAAAATATGATTAAGAAAATAACAGGTTTTTAGAAGTGTGTACTAAATGTAGACTTGCATCACCTTCTTCTTCCAAGGATGAGGAGCTAATGTTACTATACCGTATTATGGCCAAATCATAGTTGTTAAAATCACCAGCTAATTTAAATGGTCTACCTCTTTGCATTTAAATGACTCAGCATGCAGACTGAAAGGCATGAAAATATACTATTCTATGTTTTTAGAAGTGGGATAATTTAATACACTTCTGTCAGGAACATTCTATTTTAAAATCATGAGGCTTATTATCAAGTATTTCATATTACAATGGTGCTTTATAATGATCACAGAATGACTAGGCACTGCAGCCCCATAGCAGGTTACTATGCACCCTTGCAGGAAAAACCCTCTATTTTCCATGCATGAAAAATTTATAAATGGTAGTTATTTTAGATAGAGTTACAAGCCTGACACCCAAGACCAAATCTATCCAGGTATAAAAAGAAGATGAGATCTGAAGAGGAGCCAAGTAAGTGCCGTAGTAAGTTTGTCTATAAATAAGATCAGCGATCCTGGGAAGTGCCATAAGCAGGTATGTTTGTTTAATGCCATTAAATATGATGACACTCAAAGATGTCCATTTAAATCTGTGCGTAGCTGCGTAAATGATGTAGCATTTAAACATAAAACCCCTCCCCAACAAATATAGAGCATATTTTGCTCTTCCTCCCCCTGTCATGCCTACATATTGTTGTAAACCTGCTCTGAGGGCTAGCTAACATGAACTATCTTGTCTGCATCACGGATAGTTCAGCGGAGCAGCTGGCAGGCTGCGAGTTTGCACGCAGCATCCCCAGCAGTATTCTGTACTTCTGGATCTGCACGCCCGGTAGGCACCTGTAATTATATATTTATTTTTAAGGAAGACAAGAGAATTATAACCCAGTGCTGGATTTTTTCAGTTCCACTTAATGCTCACAAACCTGAACAGAGCTAGCGGGAAGCTTCTGATGGAAGCGTTTTCCCAAGAAAACGTGATTTCCTCTGGAGCTCTTCTACTGGAATTTTTTTCCCTCCTCTCCCTATTAACACATTCACTTTGGACTATGGTCTTTTTTTTTTTTTCCCCAACTAGAAACATTTGTCATAAACCAGCCTTTTGGCATTTTGACAAAAGCATTGTAATTTTTAAATTTTAGAATAAAATATTTTGATTCAATCGTCAATATTCAATGCTGACAATAATGTGTTGACATAAAGGTCTTACTGCTCAAGACTGTAAAAAACACCAAATACTACAAGTTGCTGCAGGACAGGAATCAGATGGGTATTTTTTGTTTTCTTTTGCGCAGTACAGGTATTGTCTGAAAACATACAAACAAACAAACAAAAACATAAAAAGCAGCAAAGGAGAAGAGTTTGGAGGATTCAGCCAGCATCAGTTGCAGCCTTCAGACCTTCCAGGTTATTTCACATCCTCCACATGAGAAAAGCAAACTACAATGTCTGGTTTATGCTCTTTTATGTAAGCAAGAACTACCAGATCTGACCCTTGTGATCATTTCTATCACTGCCCTGGTTCACTCATCCCTGTTCATACAAGAAGATACATCTCCCAGATTGTGCTATTTTAAAAACTTCATAATAAAATCATGAGCTTTCATATGAATAGTGCTCTGGCAGCTTTATTATCCAATTAAAAGCAACAATATAATACCTCCGTGTAATTCCTATGCGTTATCTGTTTCAGCAATAGCGTTCCCTTCAAGCTCTGAAGTAACGCTCAGGCAAAAAGATCCCGGAAAAATTTTCAGAGAAGTTCACTGCCGTAAGTGAAAGCAAATATATTCATAACTATAAAACCCCTGTAATTCTGCTTTCCTCCATCTGGCACAATGTTGTTGCCCAACATTATATATGTTTTAAACTCAGCGGGAGGAATATTGTGCTTGCTCTTTCAAAGGAAAGTAAATATACAGCTCTAGTTCCCAGGCTATGATTCATTTGTAAAAAAGCCAGAACTATTAATAAGTTGTGCTCTTATAAACTAAGGGTTATTATCTTTAAGACTCAAAGCAACCTGATTATTTATTAACTACGTTTGAGTCATGAAGTTGGCTCTGAGCATAACATCCCTGTAGAAATCAGAGCAACTTTATTTATGTACTTTTTATTAGAAGGAGAATAGTAAAATGTTGAATTTACTGCTAATTGTCTCCTAATGGTTATTTTTCCCAAAAGAATTTTTTGTTTGATAGAGTAAATAAAAAGCTAGATATTTGTTTTCTTCTTCCCTTAGACAAGATATTAAAAAGGACGTTTTGTGTACAAGCCTTCCGTTAATAGTCTCAATTCCTTCCTGACGTATTTTCATGATTATGTATTTTATGTAAACAGGCATGTGAAATGCAAAGCGGCCTCTCAAAATGCAGCACGAGGCAGGCGATTGATAAGGCACAAAAGACTCCAATTCTGGTGTTCACTGATCTTGCTTAAGTACATAATCATTTGTTTTTCCTTCTTAACACAGTGTTTACTGTCGCTCCACTGCAACGGGTTTTTGTTCAGCTTTATTATGAAATAAAGCTGCATCTCATTTCCAAGTCAATTGCCCTGAAATTCAAGAAATTTGGAAGCAAGATATTTGACAATGAGGAAATCAAGCAGCTGAAAACCTCCGATTCATCATCTCACCGCTTAAAAAGCTCAAGTAGGGCTGGAGTTAAGTGAACATGTCAACACAGACATACAAAGAGCCTTTGTAGGCATGATTTTTTGCAATTGCTTTCCTTGCTATATTGCTTTGGTCCTACGGAAACCCTTTGCTTATTCAAGCCTGGAAGAGTAGTTCTTGGGTAACTTGCCTCACAGAGCAAATCTGAAAAGCTGCATGGCTTTTTGGGAAGGTTCACCAACACCTGCTTGACTAAGATGTTACCAGCTTTCTATACCACCAGCACACAAATTAGTAAAAAACCTCAAATTATCGACCAAGAAGTTCCAAACATCTTTATATAAAAAGTGGGGTTCAAAGAAAATGTAGGACTGAGTTCCACAGATCTTGCTAAGTCGTTTCAGATGCTAGAAACTGTAAACAAAGTAAAGAAAAATTATTTGTCCTCCCATTAAATAGTTTGTTGCCACGTCTTTAGTTTCAGACAACAGACTCTTGAGCAATCTGCAAATGAAGTCAACTGCTCATCTGAGAACTTGGAGGCATCTCGTAAGAGGAGCAGATGGCCCATACAAAGAAAACCACCCCACATTAAAACTGACATTAATTCTCATCCTGCACACTTAAACTGTGGCACTAATTACCACCGAAGGTCATGGATTTCAAAACGGCTTGCACATGTTTGAAAAGTAAATTGACAACACACCAAGGATTATAAATTATAAAGCCACTAGGTCTTATTCAGGTCATTTTTCAACTACTGATTCTGGTTGCTGTAAAAGATAGAACGCCAGTCTAGATGGACCTTTGGTTTCACCTGGTGTGATCTGTTCTATATTCTTATTTAAGACAAGAGTCAATGGTATCAATTCATTCCTGTTGGAAAAACGTAAGGTAACCCTCTATCTCAGCAGCCACAACGTAGCACCCATAGGCAGGATGCTGTTAGAGCCAACACATCTTGCTCTGTTCCTCTGGGTCCTTTCCCCTCATTTCTTGATATATGCAGTGGATGAAGTCAACACGACTCCAAAAATCAGATTTATTTTTGCTAGGTGGTGAAGGCACAGCTCTGTTTATGTGAGTTACAGCATGCCTAACAATCACCAGAGTGAACCAGCTAGCTCATTTTAAAAGGCTCTGGATGAGTCCCTTAATTGGGAGCCTCCTCCCTGCCAGGGAACTTCCCGGAGCATTAAGAGCTTTTGGCAACCAGCTGAAGACGCTCGCCGCAAGCTCCCACGCAAGCCAAGGCAATATTGGCCTCTGTTTTATGAAGAAATAAAGGGTGAGGGATGTGTGTCAGCAGAAAGTGAAGAAACTACATTAGTGATCAATATATGATTGCCATAGCGTAAATAAATGAAATGCAAAGGCAGTTTGATGCAGGTGAAGAATTCATAATTTACTTTGCAGTATCATAAAATATCTTAATTTGTGCAAGAGTGATGCTTTACCTAGGACTTGGAAGACACCAGAAGCCAGCCTGGACAGGACAGGGCAACCATTTAGTAGTGTTTAATCACTACCGTGGTGCACCCTTAGGAGATCAATCAGACTGAAGGTCAACCCCACCACCTCTCCCAACCCAAGAGGGGGCCAGATGCCTGCAGGAAGAAAGCCAACCCTGCGGGGAACCATATGGTGACACCATCTCGGTGTCACTTTGCCTCCTCGCTTCCAGCTGTCCGGGCTTTTGAGCTCTTAGTCTCCAAAGCCTCTGGGAGGGTTTTGTTTCAGGGTTTTGCCAACAGCTTTTCCAAATCCTTTTAAAGCTTCTGGTGTTCCCTGTGTCTCAGGGTGATGGGTAGAAACCTTCAGCCATCACCCTCTGCTTCCACTCTCTAGAGTCGCCTGAATTTATGGGCAGGGATCTACCTGGGGAGGGGAAAGGCATGGGAAATGCAGCCATAACAGCTGAAAGACCTTTTAAGATCACACAACGCTTTTAATAAATGTAAAAAGAAGCTGACGTAATGGATGAAGTAACTTCCAGCCAGTCCTTGGATGCCGTGTATCCACGCTCCGTGGGCTACGCACACGGTACTGCAGGTGCTGGGCATGAGAAGGTCTACAAAACATCTGGGGCTTACAGAAGTCCCCATTATTTAGCAACAGGGGTGATGAGAAGTCCTTCTCAACATGCTCCCTCCTATTAGCCAAAGTTAAAAGGGTCTTTTTTCGTTGTCTTTAAACTCATTCTCCTGTGCACCAATATTTGAAGTGCTGCTTCAATTTTTTGATGACCATCCCCACTACAGATATTCTGTCATCTCCACAAGGCTCCTGGCTGGAAAACGATGTTTTCCTGAACTGAATTTCTACCCTATGGCTGGTTTTTAATTTATTTTTCCTTTTGTCCCCCAACCCTAACTGGATTGAAATGGGAATAGTGGACCTCTGCGCATTGTGACCCCTGGCGTAACAAGGGACAGCTTCATGCCAAGGCCAGGAGCAAGAGAAATTGCTGTAGGTGGGAACCCTCTATAAATCTCCCAGTCAGGATGGCACAGCCCATTTTCCTATCCCTCTTCCAGTACAGATTCTGTTTACTGCCTTACACTGTAACCGGGTGCTCCCCAGACCGTGCCCCCCGCAACACACTCTGCTGGTTGGATGCCCCTTTTCCCATCACACTGAGTGCAACAGAAGGACTAGTACTTCTCCATGGAGAAGCAGAAATAAAACTATGTTATTTATATAGCAAGTAATAATATATATTTTTATATCCATATATGTCTATCTTATAATGCCACCCTGAGATGAGACTCCTGTTGGCCACGTATATACTTGTGCAACCACCTTGGAAGTCTTTACTGCGCCTTGTCATGGACCAACAAACATTTCCAGTCCTCCATCCTATACTGTTTTCCTGAGAAAATTCAAGAGAATTAGATTAACAGGTCAGCAGATGGTAAGATTAAAATCTGTGGAAGAACAGTATTGTGAGGAAGGTGCCTGGTGAAGATGAAACATGACTCTCACATTCACTGAGAAGTTCAGTCAAGGACATTGAAAAAGCTTTTCTAAACACAGCTGTTCAGGCATAGCGAGGGCTGAGAGAAACGACAAGGTATTTGGTAAATTAAAACTTGTTAGATTAAGTCCCAACAGGTGATCTGTAGTAAGCAGAAATCGGTGTGTGTCAAATGAAAGGGAAGAACAGGCAGTATTTAACAGCAAGGGAGCGTGAAAAATATCCTGGTTTACTGCAAGAATGAAAACCAGTCTGAGAAACAGCATCCTTTTGAAAAAAAAAAAAAAAATATAGTAAAGAAAAATAAAGGCCACTCCAGGCTGCAATTTTCATTTGCAGGACAGTCAAGGTGGTTGTGAAGTGTGTGGGTCTTGCAAAACTGAAAATATTTGAAGATGCCAGCATGCAAATCTGTTTTGTCATTTACCAAGTTAGCTATTTTCTACCTGCTGAGAATCACTCTTATTCCCCCAGCACCTGACCTGAGTAAATAAATCCCTGTAGTCCTTCAAAACTTACTATGGAACAACAGGGGAAAAGAATTTCTGTGAAAAAAAAGAAATTAAACAGGTAAGAAGTAAGAAAAGGCAAGAAAGAAGACGGCAGGGCAGCAAGGTGGGGCAGTTCCAGTTTTTGGCAATTAAGTTTTTTATGAAAAACTGATTTTTTATGTTCTTACCTGGAAAAAGGACTAATGTATAGGTCAGTTTAGCAGTAGCATCATTGCAACTCGACAGAAACAAACTCGGAATTAAAGCAGGGAGAAGAGGAGCATGAGTGGGATCCCAGCAGCACTTGCAACATTTATAGATTTAATAAAAACAATTAATTCTGAAATCTGACTCATAACCCCTGGCAGCAGCAAGAGAAAACAACCAAAAGGAAACAAATCTATAGCACTGCCAATACTCTAATGCCCTCTTTATTGATGTCTCATCCTCATCTCAGCCATCAACTACTCGACCTTTTAAAAAGTTTTTGGGATTATATTCAGTTCCTACATTAATTTATGAATAAATAAAGCTCTGGCAGTTGCTATTCTGATTTAAAGAAGCACTAGCATTTCCCTGTCCATTACTACTTCTTTCTGATGCCTTAGGACAACTTCAAGCACAGCAATTCACGCTATTTTAAGTGGGAAATTATATATATATATAAAGTTTTATAATAAATAATATATGTATATATAAAGTTTTTGGATGGTCAGCAAGGGAACTGTCTTTTGACAGGCCTACCCATACAGATAGATACTGTTGTCCTGCTCCTGCAAATTATCAGCACACGAAACATACCCCAGGGAGTTGCAGGAATTAGAGGAGAGATGGTTTCTGTAACTAACTACACAGGAGCCTCCAGAGGCAGAGATATATATGGGAAATAGTCCAGATTTTCTTGATAGGAAAATGCTGTTATATCCCATGAGGGACAGGTACTACCCTACTAATTTTCAAACCATTGTGAAGGTTACAAGAAGTTTGTACAGAAGTCTGTTATTGTAGTTCAAATATCATATAATTGTCACCACAGCTGAGCACCCGCTGCATGACCCAAAGGCCACAATTTCTTCTCACCTTATGCACAACATTAAAAACATTAAACACATTAAAAAAAAACAAAACAAAACAACACCTCCCACCCCCTCCCCTGTATTTTATTCTTTACAAATGAGAAGGCTGAAGGGAGGATGACCTTTGGGTGGGGTTTCTGTGCTAGGCAGGAGCTTTCTCCAGCGTTCCCATCTGAGAGCTGACCCGCATGACCCCAGAAGCAGGAAGGCTTCCCAAATTCCCACAACTTTTCCGTAGGCTGTGCCCTAAAATCATTCACACTGCTCACCGAGACATCCTCATCTCCTCAAACTGGCTGTCAACCCGCTATGGCTGCGCTCACAGTCAAGTGAGTATGTTTCCCTTTGGCTTAACTAAATCACAAATCCATGCTCAAGTGGATTTATTACCTTCAAACGTGTTGATTTATAAACTCTAAGTGGAAAACCAAACAATTTCATTATTTTCAAAGACAGCTCGCGTAGACAAATGAGCGAACTAGGCTGCTTGCAAAATACAATGCTGCTTCCATAACCCTGTTTCGTCCCACCGGCATCCACCCCAGCTGCACTGAAGCAGCTACCTCTTCCTACGCTCAGCCTAGAAATACAGTAAAAAAGCCTTAAAACAAGCTGCTGTTTTCATCTTACTATGTGGAAGACATCTTTGCTAAAACTGTTTAATATATTTGCATAAATTGAACCTAAGCCTGGCATCATATTTCCATTACTTTTGCCAGTACAATGCACTCCCAGCATTTATATTTATACATAGATACAAAAAACATATATACATATACTGTGGAGGCCAGGGCAAGCCCTATCTGAGCTTCAGCCCGGGCTGCTCTCCCAAATTCTTCCTCCCTTATGACTACCCAGGAGCCTTGAGGCTGCTGAGCGTTTAGGGATCCCCCTTTTAAAAGCCAACCCATTTGCCAGAAAATCCCAGTTATTGGACCTCAAGAGTTGGCCAGTTTAGTCAAAGTGTTATGAACTGTGAGTATTTCTTTCAAAACCCTTCTCCTGCTCAGCAAGGCAGGCTCCATTGCCACCCCTCCAAAACGTCAGCCCTCTGCCATGTGCGTCTGCTCTTTTGCCCCACAGTCTGGAGCTCCTCCTGCATCCCCAAACCAGGTGAAACCCCGAAATGACAGCTCTATCTAAACACCAAGTACGATGTAATACATAATGTGACAGTAAGGAGGTGATGGCTCAAACTGCTCCTCTTTGGGGCTGGAAACACAGTTTCTGAAGGAAATCCAATATCTGAATTTCTTCTCTTATATTGTTAAAGAAGGTGGATGGATGGCTGCTCTAAAAACCACATCTCTGGAAGATGATGCGGTGTGGTCCAGACAGATGCTGTCATGGAAGGATTCACCTGTGTGATGCCATCAAGGCAGCAATTCCTAATTATTAGCTAGTTTCTGTACGTGAGCCACAAAGTTGCACTATTTCTCTTTCCTTATTTGAATGACTTGATATTTCCCTGTTGATAGAAATAATTATTGCAAATAGCCTTATAAAATATTTTCTTTCCAATTAAGAAAACATCATCAAAAAATAACTGCTTGTGAGTAGACAGTAAATTATGTATCGCTATACTGCAAATTACACATCTGCTACCTTGGCGCCAATTAGCCAGGAAGGTAAGGGAACAGCGTCACAGTTGGGAGCCTTGACTATTGTTGTAAGATGATGTGGCTGATCATTTCATTACTTGTTTTGTTCCTGCTGGTGTGCAACAGGATACCGGGAAATGATGCCTGCCATCTGGTGCAAGCGTGAAAAGCAGAGTAACGTATATCGTCTCCCGATATATACATATTTCTACAAGAGACTAGAAGATAGCTCTTGTCTCTCCTCCTGCCGTGCAGCACTACGCTGAATGAACGCTGCGACTATTCTTATACATGGTCAGGAAGAAATTTCTTTTCATTGCTCATAGGTCCTACACACGGGAAAGCACGATTTAACAGCATGGAATTAAATACTGCTAAGCAAGCCCCAATAAAGTTTTGAAAAATTGGTCCAAGATGAAAAAGTAAGGAAAACATATTAAAAACATTGATTTTATCTTGGGCTCTCAGCCATAGCTGTATTTTACACATGAGGTAGAAACATCCTAAAGGTTTGCCAAGCTGTTGAACAGTGATGTCTTACACAGTCCTGAAAGACACTGATTTATTAGCAATTTATCAAGCTGCTGAATGCTTTACATTACAGTATTTTCACACTATTCAGTTTAAATCTAGCTACAGAATTACTGATCTTATTAGCAAGCTGCAGGCATGGTACATCAAGTATGCTGTCTCCCCAGCAAAAAAATGCATCGGTATTGCGCTCTCCTTGCACGTTGAGAACAGACTCTCAATTATTAAGTTTCTGTTTAGTTTCAGAAGATCAAAGTTATTAAGTACTGAATATTTAAATATATGCAGACAAGTATTTATTGTAAATTAACTAATCTCAGTCTCAGGCAGTCAGCCAAAATACTATATTTGAGATGCTGAGAAATTCTCATCACGGTGGTGCTGCCTGGCACTAGGACTGTTCAGGGATGCAAGGTAGGAAATCTCTTTTATTTCCCATATCAGGTCTCCTTCAAAAGGTGGTTTTGGCAGGTACACTATTGCCTGCTCTCACCATTAGAGTGGATGTGTTGAGATACTCGGTGCTTTTTAAAAAACATACTTGCTCCAGGAGTCAAATTTCTGTGAGGCTCTTAATGAAGAAAGAAAGGAGTGTTTCTATCCTAGGTGTTTGTGGGATGGATTTACAGTTTCTTTTCTCTGACTTTAAAGTCATCCCCAATGGAAAATGTTTATATAAAACAGGTCACTCACATAAAATCCCCACTTCCACCAAAATCATATATACACAACAAGAGAATTTAAAAACCACCACCACTACTCTGCCTTAGGCTGTCTACCCCATGGAGGAGACTAGAGTTATGGTCTTACTGGGCACGACAAATACTCCAGAGCTGCAAAATGTCCAACATTTTGACCTTGAAATGCATGATCAGGGAAGACAGATAAACTTCTTTCTGATGTCGACACACATGGGAATATTTACATTTGGCCACCCAACCAACTGCAGAACGAACCTTTTAACCCCATGGAAGTGCAGCCTTGTTGCAACATGCAACTCCAAGTGCCAATGCCCACCTCCAAATGCAGAAGCTCACTCCCAACCTCTTTCCAAATGGAAAGAGCATTCTGAAGGCTGTAGAAGCCCTTGAAAAATTATCTCATAATCCTTGGAAAATTATCTAATCATAAGTACCACTTACCCTTGAAGGGCCTTTTCTCCAAACCAATCCCCCTTCCCTAGAGTACGGAGAAAGACTGGATCTTCACTGGGAGAGTCTTCACGAGTAACATTCACCTGTTGAAAAACCAAAACCCCCCAGAATTTAGAAAACTTTTAATTAACAAATAAAATGTATTTGTTCAGAGAGGGATTCACCATCTCCCGGATCTCTCAGGAAAAGTTCTGGTCCATATCTCCCCTGGGAACCACGTAATTCTCCAGAGTCCTGCACTCTTCCCTCAGCATCACCAACCAATGAGCAGTTATTTTCCACTAAGGTACCTGCCACCCTTGCAAACATGCAATATTTGATTTTTTTGGAAGGTTTTAACCCTAAACGTGAAGTTGGCTACACAAGCACAGTCATTGTCCTCATGGAGTCAGTGGCAGAAATAGGTTCTAAATATTTTCTGCCTATCAGACAGATACATGGTAGAGGCTTCTGTTAGCTTGTTTCACATGATTTCTTGTATTGCTAAGTTCACTTACGGGAAATGAATAACAAAAATAATCTACATTTAGGCATATTGAAATGAAAGAGTTTGGAGCATTACAGGATGAAGGATACCTCCTCTCCTTTTTACTGTCTCCCGAATTCAGTGACAGGCTAACTCTAGCTGGAGCAGAAGTCAAACGTTTTCACAGAATACCATCTTATGGGTTTTTGGGATATTTTTCAGCAAAAGAGAAAAGCAGTTACTGCTGATGGGAAGCACACTTTCTACCCACTGTAACACCATGGGTAAGACTACGTCAAGAAGCCCAACAACAGAAAGATGACTTCATATCTGTGAGTGATGATTTCCTATGGCTGTGGGGTCTTTTATATTTTCTGAAATTATTTCAGAAGAAAAATAACCGTTGATCATCTGAACACCCTTGGCTCTGCTTTTCCAAGCCAGTATGGGATATAAATTCCAGCTACCATGGGAATGACAAAACCCTGACATCCTTGCTGGGTGCTGAGGTTGGCACGACATACCAGAGATGCGAAAGGTTCCATGAAAGATCAATGTCGTTGAGGTAATGGCCCTCTATGAGAAATATTTCTTCCTTTTCAGCTGTTATCAAAGATAACTCAAACCTCTCACAGTACGAGAAGGCAGGTGAAAATACAACCCCCTGCTACCAGTGCATGGTGGGGATCACCCCTCCCAGCATTAACCATCTATAAATCTGGTTGTCCAAGCTCCCTCTACAGTCAGTGGAGAGGGACAGGCATTTCCAAAGCCTGATGTGTCAAAAGCTTAATTGGAATGAGCAACTCTCCCAAGGTACCTTGCATCCGTGCGAGTATCTCTTACCTGCTTCTCTTTTGCAGGCTGTTGAGCTTTAATCACAGCTTTTGCAGGTGCAAATTCACCAAGCCAAGATCTGGGATGTCAGACATGTCCTTTCAGAGTTAGAGACATCATGGCTTAATTTCACCATTCAGTTTACAATCGTGGCCTGCGCTTTCTCCCATCTCTTTTACAGATGGTAAAACCAGTGGGATTGAGTCATTAATGTGTGCTCAGTCTACACCACACTACATTTAACATCTGCAGTGACTCATCAAAGATCAGAGGAGAGCAGGGAACATGTAATGGATGAGTTAGGAAGATGTGTAGCCGAATTAAAAAAACCCTGGACAAACAAAGGGAACTTTAATACGTATTTAAGCTCTTTCTCTGTGACCTCCACTGATCCTAAACAAGGAGTGCTAAGCGATTACGGAAGTGTGATTTCTACATGGTTCAGAGCTATGAGCCATGTGAACAGCCGCGGCACCGATGAAGAACACGCACAATCCATCATTAAATTGGTGCCGTGCCAAATCTTCTAAAGTGAAAATGGTGCACAATGGCACAGCATGGCACATGCTGTCTCGGGGTAAAGCGAGGCATCAAGCAGCACCATTCAGCAAGCAGGAGGAACCAGGCTGTTTCCATCTGACGTATCATTCCACAGATTTCTGCGTGCAGGGTGTTTTGAACACGCTTTTGATTTCTATTCACTTGGACTCGAGGAAACACGTTATAATAAATAAACTAAGCAAGCTCAGGAGTGGGATTAAGTGTGGTGGATGGAGTCGAGGGAGAAAAAGGGGAAAAGGTTTTTGCTCCTAAAAGAAAGATCCACGGAGCATGGACTGAAAGAAAACAGAGCAGAAGCCTTTCTAAGCATTTCTGAGAGAAGTGCTGTGCTCAGAAATGTAAAAAACTTCTGTTCACTTGACTGTCACTACAGACACTCTGACATGAAAGGCAAGGCAGGTTTTTATTAAAAGTAGCTTTCACCAATAATACTCATGTGATGTTGCTGAATGCAAAAAGTACGTGTGAGGTCCCAGGTACATGATCTGGAGCAAGTATTTCTTCTGGCTTATTAAGCTGCCTGGGTCAGGTTTTAGCATGGGACATGGGACATTATGTGTCTCTGCTTCAGAAAGTTCCAGGAAGCACACACTGATTTGTTAATTCTGTATTTCATTGCTATTTATTCCATGTTTCACTGCTAAGGCTCTATTCCTCCTATCCTGGACTGTATCCTTAGCGTGGGTTATTTCTTACATCCACTATGTGGCTCTTGCATCCCAATACGATTAAACACTCTACAAATCCATCTATCAGTCAATGATGCCTCTTTTGCAAATCAGGAAGCTTGGAAGAGAAAACTGGGCAGAATGTAACTGTCCTTGTGGGAATTTCTGTCAAGCAATCAGGATCCATCCAGGTCTGGGACTTTCTCAACAACCCAATGTTCCTTGATTTATTTCAACTTCTTTTTTCTTGCTGTCAGCTGTCACAGTAAGATGAAGTAGCAAAGGCCAGGGATCAAGCCAAGGAGCATCTCAAACAGGAATATAAGGCTGTGGAACAATGGCCAAGGGCATGGGGGCTGGAGCCCCTCTGCCATGGGGACAGGCTGGGAGAGTTGGGCTTGTTCAGCCTGGAGAAGAGAAGGCTCCGGGGAGACCTTATAGCACCTTCCAGTGCCTGAAGGGCTACAAGGAAGCTGGGGGGGACTTTTCCCAAGGGCCTGTAGTGACAGGACAAGGGGTAACGGGTTCAAATTGAAAGTGGGGAGGTTTAGATTAGACATCAGGAAGAAATTCTTCCCAGAGAAGGTGGTGAGGCACTGGGACAGGTTGCCCAGAGAAGCTGTGGATGCCCCATCCCTGGAAGTGTCCAAGGCCAGGCTGGATGAGGCTTGGAGCAACCTGGTCTAGTGGAAGGTGTCCCTGCCCATGGCAGGGGGGTAAAACTAGGTGGTCTTTAAGGGCCCTTCCAACCCAAACCATTCTGTGATTCTATGATTTTTGCCCATTAAAAAAGCAGCGGGGATAGTGGTGGTGTAGGATGTGAAGCATTCATCATAGTCGTCCTTATTATGGGAGAAGACAAAGTATTAATTCTGAGTGGAGGTAAGTGAAAGGGCATAAGGGAACACCATAAAACTTGGTTTTCTGCAGTCTATGATTATCTTAATTTCTGAAATTGGTCCATGACTATCTATTTAATCTGAAAAAACCCCAATTTTTTTTCTTCAGATGCAGGCTGGCTCCCATATATAGAGACCGGAAGATGACAGTGAAAATCTAGTTTTAGTATCCGAGAGCTGCCAGTTGCCTTGGGAAACAACCCAATGGCGTGTACAACACCCACACTCTTCCTCTACAGATGCCATGGGGTTTTTTGCTACCCCTGTTTACGCAAGGCCAACGTTAATATGTGCCTTGGTGCAAACATCAGATCCAGGAACCAGGAGGCTGGGGTTGGCCTACTTTCAAGCATATTTATCCATTTGTGTTAACTTTCAATATATCCCATCTCATCTGCAGTGGGAAATCGCTGTGTATTCCCTTGAGCATCTCCATCCTGCTACATGGAAAGAAGCCAAATGTTTCTCAAGTGTAGTAGTATTAGGTCAGCTAAAAAAATTAAAAAAATAATGTCGAATGGAAGGAAAATACACTTATCTATAAAATCCCATCAGGATATTATGGGAAAAGAGGTCAAAAAGCCTATTTTCCCTGTGAGCAGTGCAACAGGAACTTAGACCTTTTTTCTTCTCCATGGAGAGAGCTCAGACTTCCCTAGCTTCCTAATATTTAATTTGGAGAAGCTGAGAAATGACAGCCATGAGAATGAAGTCTGGAAGTCAGCCTTGCAAGAGGGATACTTAGCAAAGAAAACACTGAGTATTGTAGGGCATGCTGTTAAAACAAAAACTGAGCTTCTCGGTCATTTACCAAGAGACTCAACAACCGTTTTCAACCCCAAAGTGTTCACTGTGAGCACATGTGTAAACCAGCATGATATCTATTTTGTCCCCTTCAGGCCACTCTTCCCTACTGATACAGTGCCAGGAAGTTTAATTAAATGTCAAGTGTTGCAACATTTGTGCCTCGGGGAGGGGAGAGAGAAAGCGCTGGCTGGCACTGAATTTCGAGAGCACATCACCACCGTCACTGTCATGTTCCACTTGTCTGCGAAGGGTGTCAACTTACCTTTCCTTTGCTGATTATAAAGAAAGTGTCCCCTCGAGCACCTTGTCGTATAATATACTCGCCGCTTTCATAATGCGTCTGTAAAAAAAGAATAAAATTAAGATGAACAAACAGAATCAGATACAGGTTGGCACTCTGCAAGATAACGCTTATGAAAACATAACCCTGAACCAATTTTATCCCAGTCTGACATTGGCAGTGATTTAAAAATTGTCCTGTGTCAAGAAATATAATAATTAAAATGGAACCGTTTATGGCTTGCCCATTTTTCTTCTTACTATGTGAGTGCCAGCTTTTGCCCAGATGAATTATCCTCACGGCCTAAATCCATTTATACTCAGTAAAACAGACAGAGGAATTTCCAACAGAGAACACAGTACATGAACTAAACTGCAATAATATGTCTGTTGTAAAAATAGTTATTTTCCTTTTCTTTTTTTTTTTTTTTGGTTGGTTTTGGTATTTTTCCAGCTTTGCTAGCAAGAACTTTATTCAACAAATAATTTTTGCTCTTCTCCTGTTATTATAATAGATTAATCTGTTTTTTTGGTCTTGTTTTCTGGAATATTCCTTGCTAAATTTATGTCACAGCTTATCAACACTTGCATCTAAACTTAATAGGATAGCTTCATCCCTTGTTTTACGCCATCAAAACTAATATGCATTTGTACATCACTGAAAGAATAAAAGCTGTTATGTTCGAAATAAAGACTCTACATTCAAATATGACATCCCAAAGTCTGGCATTTTCTTCAGAGATGCTCTAACCCCTGGAAATACAACAAACATCAGTTCAATAGCAAGCAGAGGCATGGGAATGCTTAATGCTTCCCATCTAACGTCTGTACCGACATCTCCCAGTAGACAACTGACTGCTGGTTTTTTTTAACGAAGCTCTGCCATGCCCCAGCAGCCATTTATGACAAAGCCTCACCACAAATGCCCCGCACTCCATCTCTGGCATTGTTTGAAGCTACACTAAAGCCCAAAGCCCCTGAAAAGACCGCTAGAGCCTTTAATCCTCAAGAATGTATAAACAACAGCAAGGATTGGATTTGAGCTAAAACAGGAATTAATCAGAATCCTAGAATTTGGATAAGCTTGACTTGTTTTCTTTCCAGGGTGTTTTACTGACCCGCATTTATTTATTTATCTTTACACTCAACCCTTTTGGTGCCACTTACAGACTGGTAACAGACTCCAACATAAGAATAAACAGGTAAAGGCTCATATAAACGTACATGCTACATCTGAAAAAAACAACTCCTAGCTTTGGGAGTGCTGGGGATGTGGGGATAGTGCTGAAAAGTAATTGTCTTAGGAAAAAGAAAGATATTTAAGTGAAATACAGTATGGAATTAATTAGATCAGTTCTCTAAAACACATGCAGTTAGGATGTGGGTGCTTGCACCATATAAAAAAAAAGTCCGTGTAAAAACAATCCGACCGTCAAAGGAGTATGTCACTCTTCAGACTTTCCAGAAGATTAATAAATTAAAAAATAAGGTTCTCTACCAGAATCACAAATACCGAATATTATCGTGTCAGTCCTCAGAAAAGGCACCAGAGGAGGTGAGTCAGGAAGACTTAACTTGTGGTACCAGAGTGGGAAGAGAAAAAAAACCTGGAGGAGACCATGGACACAAACTTGCAGAGTTTTACTTCTTCCACTGGGTGTTTATGGAGAGCAGATTTTGAGGATGGACATTTTCGAGCACCCAGGTTGAGACTCCTTGAAAGGGTCTGAATTCATAAGGTGTTGGGATCATGCCCTCTCAGGTGGAATCTTGCAGACACCCAAAAATCTAATGATATGAAATACTGGCCAAAAGGCTTGCAATTTTAGTACAGGAAACCTATGTTCATTAGACATATTCAACTGCTACTGCTTATAGTAGATTTTTGTGCTGATATTTTCAGCTGATATTGCCTTATAGTCGATTCTCAACTTCTGGCCAATTAACACATTCAGTCTGACAAAACCTTCCCCCTGAAAGTCCATTTCTGGGTCTTACTCACCAGTTACAACTGCACCAACCACTTAGCACTGAGACTCACAGTCCTGCTGTCACATCCAATTCCCACTCATGAGTCCTCCCAACCTTCCCACCCAGGCTTCCACACTAGGAATGGAAGGAGAACAGATTTGAGCTCTGAAGGATCTGAAGCTGCCTCTTGAGCATCTCTTGCCTACTGTATATTTTTTCTCCTGGGCTCTAATCTCAGTCAAAATACTGCAAGTCCATCTTCCGCATTCAAATCATATTTCTCTAGTCCTTCCTTGTGTGCCCAATCACACAGAACTTCAATTTTGCTTGACCTCCTCCTCATCAGCACCTCTCTCCATGCCCTTCCTGTGGTCCACATCTTCATCTTAATGTATTTCAGCCTATTTCTTTTGCAGCTAATTCCACATGGCCCTACTGCAATTCTTCTTGCTTGAATCACCCTGTCCTTCCACATTCTCTAACAATTCTATTCCTTTTAAATCCTCCTTTTCTAACATAAACCAACTCATCCGTGTGCTTTGCCCTTCTAACCGAATTATTTCTGTCTGTTTAGACTGAAAGCACTGTGCAAAGCAGGCAAAGTGTGTAAGTGCTTACTTATGACACATGCAAATAAGAATAATTATAAGCCTCTTGCTTTTAGCCAGCTATGTATAAGGTATCAAGACGTTCTCGGGTACGTACGGTACCATTATACAAAGTCATATGAAGAAGCACTCTGGTAAATATTGCACATATTCATGGAATGTGCATGATTCATAGTGTAGCAACACAAGATCCTTTTTGTCTAGAGAAAACAAGTCCAAGAAAATATGAGGAAAACCAACAATTCTGATATCTTTACAATGCTGTGGTGGCATATGCAAATGAATAATATTTGAATTATAACCACAGAAAGCAGTAAAGCTCAATGTGTCTTTACTAGCTTTAGATTCACCCCACCGCTTCTTTGGGACATACATTTGCAAGACTAAGTTCAATGGCTGAGCTATAACAAGCTGTTGAAAGCCAGACTCTGTTGAAAGGAATCCTTCTGATGGAGAGCACAAGTTTGTTGGCATCTTCTTAAATTCTAGCTTCAAAGCCCTGTATATAACTGGTCAGAGAACGTCCAGAAGGCCTTTAAGATGGGTAATATATATTTCTCTCCCACTTCTGCAGTCAGCAAATAATTAAAAAAATTTTGCAACTAGTGTGACACCTCAGCTTTAGGCTTACAACTTGAGTTTTTTTAATTTTTAGACTTCTCCCTCAAAAGAAAGGGACTTTGGACAGAACACTATTTTCAGAGGCAATATCAAAGTTCAGCAATAAACATTTGCTTAATATCTCAGCTAGATTTCACAGGCACCTAACTTTGAGCATACTTCTCAAAACAGAGTTCCTCTAGGGCAAAACAAAACTAAAACAAAACACAGAAATTAATTCCTAGGTGGAAGAATTGACCAGACTATATTAACTATTCTTACATTTTCTTGTCTCAAACAGAAAACCGGAGCTGAAATCCAGCATAAAAATTCAAGGGAGAAGACCCGAACAGAAAACACAGGCTGCAGAAATCCAGCTGTATGACCCACCAAGGTTGAGGTAACCAGGCAGCAAAGCGAAGTTACATGGGGCTTGTGCATTCAGGGGTAAAAGAAGGGTTATAAGCTCAAAGCATCCAGGTCCCAGTCTGAGACAGCCAGTGGCTCAAGAAAATAGCGATGATAAAGCCAAGAAATTACTGCTGGGAACACTTATATCCCAGCAAGCCACAAATGTGTATTTTGTAAGCTTTAGCAAACGGGGACGAAGGCTCCACTTCTATGAATTATAAATGCTACAAAATTTAGAGAATCTGTCATGCTAACTAGACCATTGTTTTATAACATAACACTGGGCCCTTAAGGTACTTCTCTACAGAGTGAGAGCTGCTTTATCACCTCTTGAATGCCCCCCCCGGCTCCCTAATACCTCATTTTTCTATATAATAAAATTTTTTTCCAGTCTAAACCATAAGGGGTTGCATCCTTAGCAATGCAGAGATGTCCAAGGGATGCAGAGTACAAGCCAATCTTGCGACCTCAACACTCTATGTGTTTATCAGAGGATAGTTAGGTGCTCCAAGAAGAGGTTTCTTCCTAATGAAATGTGATAAAATAAAAATAAGTGATTAAAAAAGGCAAGTGTCTTGGTTTTACTGCTTTTTTGGCAAATGCATCATGTCCAAAAGTAAAGATTGAAGGTTTCCTTAAAGTTTTAATTCTGCCATTAATATTCACGACTTTGATTTCAGTATCTGTCCTGTACAGGGTTTAACTTCTGTAAGCATTCAAATACTTGTAAAATAAAGGTTCCAAGTCTTTCCAGTGGAGTTCAACTCCAAACTCAAAGTCACAGCATTATATTTACAAAAAGAATGTGTCAGAGAAAAAAAAAAACCAAACCCAAACAAAAAAACCCCAACAAATAAGCAAAAGCCTTAATTGTCTTTCTCAGGGAAAGAAAACCAAACTGTTTAAATAGGAAACAAATCTGAAATATGTATAAGCAAGAGAAAGTCAGGTACGTATTACATAAACTCAAATTTCCCTTACATTTATCTCATCAATGCGGAGGAGGCAAGCCGACAGGAGGAGGGAAAATAAAAAAAGAATAAATTAGAGAGCCAGCCCAATTAGCATTTCAAAGACCCCAGCGTGTTTCTCAACTGCCATAAACCAGCCCACCTTCAGCTGAGTGTTTCCAGCACCTCAGACCAGCCCATCCTCTGACCCCTTATTTCTCTGTAACTCCTTTTTTTTCCTCCTTTCAAATTCTGCATAATGCCCACTTGTTAACACTAGGATCCTTGGCTTAGACAACTGCCCACTTCTGGGCTCTTGTACTGTGTTAAATTGGAGTTTTCAGGATCAGGAGTACCCTTATTTTTGAACAATGCCTGGGATTTTTTTCAAACACCTTTCCTGATTAACTTAAAATTAAGGAGCTGAACTAAGAGTTGTTTTATTTTTTTAAAAATCTAATTATTTTGTTACAAACTAATACTGCATATTAGAAAACCTTTGCAACAAGGAGACCTGTGTAATCATCTGTTTTCCTTTATAATCCTAATTTTCTCACCAAAAAATTCCAAGGGATCATTGAGTTCAACTAAATAACACTGGATAGGGCTAAATCTCACCTGTGGCAGCTCCAGCGCATCTGGGCAACTCC
>NW_010270485.1:107112-152258 GCF_000690775.1 Eurypyga helias
ATGCTCTTATACCACATATAATCATGTAACATTAGGAAGGCTGGAGGGGAGGAGTTCAGATAGTGCTTTTGATGGATTAGGGGGTCAATACACGGCTTTTGAACTGAATGCAACTCAGCAGAAATTTTAAACAATTTCTAGGCTAGACCTGTAAAACTAACATGGAGGTTTCTGGCTAGTCCATCTTGCTGGCCATCGACATGGCAAGAGCCATCCCAGTGACACCAGTGACTTGCCTGTGCTGCTGGTGCAGCCCCGTTTTAGGAAACAGCAATGGGAAAAGGCAGTCAGTTCTCACTTCTGACCTACCTCCACCCCCAGATCTCCAAAATGAGATGCTTATGATACATGATCACCTAAAAAAAAAATTACTCACTGGCTCTGCTTCCCTGTGTGGTTAGCAGAAAATAAAGTATTTTTCCCAAAGCACTGGAGACCCATATGATCTTCCAGGCACTTTCAAAGATAAAGTAAAACACATAATTTTAGATCACTAAGGATTGATAAATACTCCCTCCTCTCTCCCCCCATAAACCAACTTAAAAACTTGACTTCAAGCAATTCAGACAATGCAGGCAAAATATCAGACTTGCATTTATCTTGATTTTAGGAAGAGTAAGAACTTCAACCAAGTAGTGAAAAACAGCACCTTGCTCCCATCCTTAATCTCTCCATTGCCATCAACATTACCATCATCTTGACTACTTCAGTGTTTAATACTTAGAGTGAAAGCCTACGCATGCCGAGAATACAGCTGAAAGTGGAAAGACAGACTAAATTTACAATTCTGGAGTGCAATCACAGAAAAGAGATTTCTTTGAAAAATGTTACTCAAGTATAAATTAAAACTGTTTGGCAGGTCCAAGCTAGATGAGATGTAGTGAATATCCAATGTGTGTTGAACATGCTAAAATCTAGGTATCAAACACCCAGAGCTCTTTATCAACTGTCACCAACCCTTAGAACTATCATTTCCCCTTAGAAAAAAGATAAAATTGAAACAGAATTGTTAAAACAAACAAACAAACAAAAAACCCAACAAAACCAAAACCAAAGAAACCAAGCTCTAAAGGCCAGTTTCTATGCAACACTAAAGCCAGATTTTAACCCAATGAACGTACTACCTTGTGTCTAAAAGGCCTTCACATGTTTAGGTTAAAATCAACCTCAGCACAGAGAGAAGCTTGAATCTTTCACAAAATATTTTTTCCAACCTAAGCTAACCCAAGTCCAGAAAGCTCTTCCTCTCTTTAAAAGTGCCTCTCTCCTGGAGATCCCCAGACTGCCCAGCCATGGCAGCTTCTATAAAAATCTCTTGTGTTTCCCCACTTTCTTCTTTTGCCAATTTTACTTCAAGCTCAGAAAAAATCCAGGTGCCAAGAGGGGGGGGGGAAAAGTTTACTGAGTGGGTTGGATAGGGTAAGACATTGATAAGTCTCTCTGATGTGCTCCAAGTACCCCGCAGAATAACTCGCAGAGGTGCAGAGCTTCCCACGATTGAGTCAGATTATGCTCTAAAAAGGTGAATATCCTGCTTTATGAATCCCTCTGTCCCATGTGAAAGCCAATTTGCTGCCCCAGCCTTGAGTGCAGAAACACCCCATGTAATTAAAACTCTCATGACAAGTAATTGGAATTTACGAGATCAATCTTGCATTGAATGTGGACAAAATTAGAACCAGTGAGGTATTAGCTGCAACACCAAACAGCACCAAATTTTGACAACAACTGCTTATTTGAGTGACTGTGCTCCCTGAGTCCAAAACAGTAAGTCCTCACTGACCAAAACCTCTCACTGATACAAGACCCAAAGGAATGGGCTTGTCTGAGCACATGCGAAAAACAGACTGGGTGCTCTCAGTGGTCTCCTGATACCATCCCTCCCAGAAAAGCTATTTGTGCAGTTATTTCCTCTGCCAGCCTTTACACAAGCGTAGCATCATACACTGAATTTGGTTTCTCCTTCTTTTCTTCTTTGTTTGCAATGGTGACATCATGGCTAGAATGAGACGTGGGTGTTCGAAATCTAAATTTCTGCACCTCATCCTTCCCAGAGAGGTATCTGTCACACTCCTCCGGTCATGTGCATAAACGCCGCACAGCATTCCACTGATTGGAGGAGAAACCCCTTTCTCACTTCCAAATGCTATACCCAAGGAACCAAACCCTGTTTTGATGGGAACAGCCAAAGCAGAGCAGCTCCAACGGACACCCCCAAGGGTGGCCAGATGCATGTACGACATCTGGGCACCGCGCAGGACCTTGTGCCACCATCACCGCTGTCAACCACACGACTTCAGACGCCTCGCCCTGCTCCCAGTGCTCCTCGCGTGCCACCATGCTGCCATAAGTCCTCCTCCGCCGCACGCCTCCCCACTGAAAAAACACAGGCTTTGCAGCTGCGGACACCCGTGTTTGGGTGAAGGCTTTGGTCCACTGACCTTACCTTGTCAGTCACCAACTTCAACTGCAGCTTCTGTTCCCAACCACCATCAAAAACTGAGGAGCTTTTAGAGCCCAACCTAGTGTTGACAATGGAGAAACCTCAGTGCTGGTGACAAACCCAACGGTTAAACTTCAGAAAACCTCCTTTTTCCTCCAGCTGGATGCCTCTGACTGCTGTGCTTATACTGAGAACATCTGGAAAAAGGTGGAAAATAGACTGTGTGTTTGGAGTGCTACGTAACCCACATCAGCTGCGGCACCACGGGGCCGAAACCCTGCTAAAGGTCACGTCAGGGGAGCAGACACAAAGGTGGCTTTGAAACGAGGAGTCTCACTCCCTGCAGCCAGCTTGGCACCACACAAACCAGGGAGGGTAACACGGGTTTGATGACAGTGCTCAAAGTGTAACTCATCTCCCCCAGGGTGCCGGGGTTTTATTTTTTTATTAAAAAAACCTTCAACATCTAAACATGGTAGTGAGGTTTTGGTTTTGTAGTTTCTTTTATGGCAGTTTAAAAAATATTCACAGAACTATTAGCAAAAGTCCAAACATAAGGAGCTTTCCAAATACTTCTGTTTCTGTTCTGGACTTTCTGCTTTAAACATTTTTTCAAGTCTGAAATGACAACAGCAATGATAACAAAATAAAACGTAAAAAAATATGTTTATTTGCTGAAAAACTCTGCAAACCCAAGCAGGATACTATCAGTCTTTTGTACCGAATTCCTTAGGAATCATAAAACTTTGTTGCCCTGGTTTTATTACGTGAACTGTGTAAAACTGCTGCTCCTTGAAAGAGCTGAAGAGTAAAATTAACCCATTGTGGTCCTCTGCGAACCAAAACGCAGCAGGTGGGTCTGAGTTTTGACACTCCAGATGTCTCAATACCCCTCCGAACAGCAGCTTAATTAAACTTAAGCAAGTGGGAAATTAAGATATGAAAACCAGGCGTGATTGATGGGAAGCGAGGGTTAACCCCTGCCTTTTAACTCAACGTCATTACGGAGTAGAGGGTTGGGAAAGCAGATGAGGAAGATAAACCCAACAGATGGGGGATGCTGCTGAGCACATCCTACGTCTGCCTGCCAACAGGCGCCAGGGGATGAGGAAGCAGAGACAAGCCCATGGTGGAGCATCGCAGCAGGCATTAGTATGTTTTTAGCACACCTCCACCCTCCCGAACGGTCGTGACCTTGAGCTGGAAACCTGTGGATGACCCTACGGCAACCTGGGGTTGCAAACCTCTATTTTCAGATTCAGCTGGCTCTAACTGAGCCGCAGTCTTCTGCAGGGAATTCTTCTTCTTCTCACTAACGGATTACAAACTTACTCTTCATTCTTAAAAAAATCAAGCTAGCCCGAATTCAAACTAGGTATTTAAATATGTTGTTTAAAGCTATAGCCTTGATAAAGCCTTGTGGTGAACGTTTGATTTGTACTGCACTGATTCAATGCGGCTTCTTAACAGGCTGCGACAGCAATAACGGAACAACACGCTCCTAGGCACATTTTGGGCAGTCTGGGTTCTTCTCCAATTGCAGTGTCTTTTGCAGTTTACGGGTTGCTTCTGATTCCCACACGAGTGTTCCCCAAACAACAACAGTCGCCACGCGCCGAAGGGCCAATTCGCGTGTGGACACTCAAGTCCAGCGCACAGAATAATACAAATCACTCCAAACAGGGGGTTTACCTGCCCTCACCTGAGGCTGTCTTCGCATCCTCCTGAGATAGGAGATGAGAATCTGATAACAAAACAAGCTAAAAATCAAACAACAAGGAGCAACCAGGATGTTAACAAACACCTTTTTCTTAAGGCTAAAAAAAGTCGGTGGCACACCCCTTAATTTCAAGATATAATACGTGCTTCTAGGAACTCGGTCATGTTGATTTCTCCAGGTGAAAGGAATGTAACAGGATGTATGGGAACAAAGAGGTATAATTCAACAATTGTTTTGTCAGAGACAAAGAAAGTACAGCCTACACCTATTCCGCTGGGTACAAACTGCAATGAATAGAAGAGTGGTCCTACAACAGTACTCCGCTGTTTCTCAAACGTGAAGATGCGATAAATGTTCCTAATCTGAAGTTCTTTGGTTAAATGATTACTTTAATTTCCTGGTTGTTTCTTCTGGGGTTTGGCACTACTGTAGCACGAATCTGAATTTTACTGTGTTGTGCAGAGAGTCAGAGGGGAGAGAACATGCGGCATGGGTAGGGATGGAGCTGGGGCTGGTATCCTCCCTCTCTTCCTTTTTCTCAAAACCTCCTCCAGTTTCAGTGTTCCACAGACATACAAGACATCCACAAACTGAGCTGGAACTGTCCTCTCCCATATGAGCTGCAGGGTGGTACTTACCAACACTGCTGGGGACAGGGCAAGGTAGGTGATAGAACTAAGGTCATAAAAACGGAAGTTGTGAAAGAGAGAAACGCAACATATTCAGTTTAGAGCAAAAGACAATCTCCAAACTGTGATTTTACTGACTCTGACCAGGGCTCTGATGGCTCTTTAGGTGAAACGGCTGGTCCTGAAACACAGACTGAATTTTCACTATGAATTCAAGAATTTCACATTGACGTGCAAATACGACATTGCAATTGTAATCATCCAGGAGCTTCCTGAAGGTGGACTTCTCACATGGAAAGAAGCAGCAGTGACACATCTCTGGCATTTCCATGATGCAAAGTGCATAGCTGCTCAGTTTGGTTTCCTTTTACACCATAAAAGTTATGGTCTTCACACCAGAACACCCAACCTTAACACAACTCTCCTCATGGCAATAAACAGTGGAGAAATAGGACCACTTGTAACTTTTGTGAGATACATACTCAAACAAGATTTACTAGGTTTGTCACTGAACCAACATTTCTCATCGAAGAAGTTCCCTAAAGCAAAAAAAAGAGCATGAAGTAGGGATAAACATCAGTGCTATCATCTTCTAGTCATGAAAAACACAACATTGGGGTTTTTTTCCGATTTTATCATCTTTCTTCTAGATTCCACTAGACTTCAACCCAGTGCTCATCAAGTGCAATTTCCAGGATACATAAAAAGCAGCACAATGCATATGGGACTGTATTTGGCAAACACTGGCCCAGGTTCCTGCGTTCAAAAAGGGAAACGTACACAAGATGGAAGGAGCTTTTGGCCCTTTCCTTTTCCTATTCCTGAGGATCTTCCTCATTCCCAGGGTGGTGGGCAGCATGGCTACATGAATAAATGCCTTTTCTGTGCTCCCCATGCCTTTTTAAATTGAAAATTTTTCTACTGGAGCTTTTTCTCTTTTTTGTACTCCTTGAAAGTCAGCAAAGAGTCCTGTGGAGAAAGGAGGCTCCTCCTCTCCCATATAATCATAATTTTTGCTCAACTCTTCCTTTACTGGAACCTTCTGATCTGACAGGACTACAAATTTCTCTGGCAGGTGGCAAGTTGTGCTGTCACCTTCAACTTTCCCAGCCCACTCTCAAACCCAATAGTTTTCAGAAAACCTAAGCATGTTCAAGGACTCCTGAATGCCCATGGACTGAAGAGTAGAAACTGGGCTTCTACTTGTTGAGCTCCAAAGATTTTCATACAGCCACCTCTAAGACTAAAGGATGTTGCAGAATATCAAGTACATGATGAGACATTACAGACTGTGAGCCAGGATGGTTTGGACTGGGTGAGTCCATTAAGGTTTGTAGTGAAAACCTGAGAAAGAGTTTTGATTCCTAAATGCACTTCTACGGGAGAAAGAGGAGGGAAGAAAATCTAAAAAAGCATTATTTAGTTTAATGCATTATTGCTAAGGAAATTTCCTGATTTAATTTGCTCTAAAAGTAGACACAAGGCATTAGAAACCACATTTTAGCTCTCGTTCCATCCCCACTGTTACTGTAATGGAGTCTGACAACCATTTTTGGAGAGCGATCAGGCTTCCTAAATTGCAAACAGCCTGGGAGGCAACAACCTCTCAGCTACTTTTTCTCCACGGTGCTGAGGCAAACATCTGTTTCTCTGTGTCTGTCTGGAAAACAGATCCAAGCCCTAAAACACTGTCACCAGGTGGTGCAGGGACCACTGCCATCTCAACCCCTGAGCCTGACACTGTCCCTGCTGCCCCCCCAGTCAGTGACAACCTCTTTGAGTGGGAGCACATAGGGCAGAGGTTCAAGAGATGCCCAAGCTCTCGCCTGCAGCCCAACAACCTGTTATAAAGGAAGCTTGTAAGAATATAGTAAAAGACCAGAAGTGCTAATTTTTGAAGGCATAGCCACTGAGAGCAAGTTATCTACCTGCTACATCACAAAGATTGATGTGGAAATGTAAGAGAAGAAGGAGGGGGCAAAGTAGGTGACTGCGCAAAACGGACTGAAAAATCCAGATGCTCTTGGAGAAAGGCCATGTGTAAAGATGCTCAATGGATAGGAAAGGACGAAAGGAAGGATGAGGGGATCAGAGAAGGAAGCTCAGTCTTGCCATCATACATTTATTTGGTACCAGGAGAGGCCACCAGAAGAGATCAACTGCAGAAGCTCTGTCAGTGGGGGAGAGCTTAATTTCCTTATGTGCAAAGAAACAGGAAAAGAGAAATAAAAGTAGATTAATGGGCAGGACAATCTTCTGAGAAGAAACAGGAACTTCAGACTGATGAGAAAGCGAGGAAGGAGATGCTGAAGAGGCCGAAAAGTTCAAAGAGATACAGATGGGGAAGAAGAGGGTAAGAAGGTCAAGACAAACCTCAAAGACAAAGAGGAAGAACTTGAGGAGAGGTAGTTCAAGGATTAAGAGAGAACAGAGGTGGTATAGGTGGGTAGGACCACCAGACCAGGATAAATGGAAAAAAGGAAAAATGGGAGAACTTTAGCAAAGAAGGTTGCTCAGGAAGATGATATGGAAAAAACTCAGAGTTTATTCCCATGAGAGATGATGATGAAAACGAGAGACAGCAGATTAGCTGGGTGAAGTTGATAGTGAGATTAGGCCACAGATCAAGCTGTCAATGAACTGGTGCAGAAAAAACAACACTTAGCTTGCTAGCTAAAATAATAACTGATTGTGAAATGTGGAGAATTAACTGCATGATAAGTAATTAGAGAAAGGATACCTAGGCAACAGAGTGGAATTAATCAGTTATCCCAACTAAAAATTAGTGAACAGTAAAACAGAGTGTTTAAAAAAATACGTAGCAAGTTTCATGGGGTTGATGCTGGCTTGAGGACGAGGGGTGGGGAGGAGACCCAACCTGCCCATAACCAGTCTCACACATTTAGTTTTGAGAATAAGCTTTTGTAGGCTTGAAATCTCTACCTGAACATCCCCCGTCCCATGACATTTCCAGCCCACTTTGAACCTTAACACGTTGCCATGACTCAGATAATTTCATTTCAATAGACTGTTTGGGAAGGCAAAGGTCCTTTGTTTTTTTTAAATACAGACATCAAAAAGTCTCCCCCCTCAATATGACAGCACATCAACTTTGACAGCTTTGTTTTGAGGAAATGCAACCAGAAAGTGTCACACTATGTCACTGCACCATTAAATGTCTCTCCAATCGCGAGCAACTTAAGTGTGCATGACTGTAATAATAGATTTCATTGAAATGCAAGAGGTGCTGCTCTTCTCCCCTTCTTTCCTGAATAGCTCTGATTTGGGTTTCTCTTCATAATGGAAGAATGTGTGTGGAACACCAATTTTTCTCTGTAAATCCAAAGGCCAGATCCACAACTATTAAAACAGCAATCAATTCCTTGAAAAAATGAAATTAGAAGTAAACAATGTAAATCAACATATTTGTTTCGTACATTTTTCTCAATTTGCTTCAGATTTTGAATGCTTATTCAGACAAGTTATTTGCATTGCCATGAGGATCCAAACTAATTTTCTAATCTATCATGTGGAATAAAAAAGCATATTAATCGAATATATTCAGACACCCTAAGTAAACTGCGATGAAATATATTCTCTTTTTGTGGTCTGAATCAAAGAAGACACTCTACTTTTCCACCACACGCAAGTGCGTGTCTTAAAATTGTAACTAGAAACCAACTTTACAAGCAGCAAAATTGTGAAAAGCATTTGATTTAGCCAAACTCTACAGAGTTTCACTGAAACAGGTAATTTGCCCAATTCAAACACCTGAATTCACCAGTTGCGTCCAGTTTGGCAATTTCTTTAGGGGTTTGTGTAGCTGACAACCCGTTCTGACTTAACACGCGAACCTCGCAGCACCAGACGGATTAAACATTATTACAGCTTATACTCCCTTTTATACCCCTGTGGATTTTGGCTGTTGCTTGTTTTCCCTCAATTTCTCTTATTAACTGCACTAATAAAAAAGAAAAAAAGCAGAGTTTTATCAGCCAGCATGCAGACAAACTCAGGCTGTACTGCCAGTCTGCCAACAAACACTCTGGATTACAAGGAATTTTGAAGTGAATTACACCAGAGTAACCAAAATAAAAAGTTTGCCTGAAATACATTTATTAAAGCAACCAGTGAACTTCTGCTCTGAGTGTGCACTGAAATGGGAACTTTGCTGTGAAATTGTTACAAAGGAAATTTTACCCAATGTTTCCACTGCCTACAACTTATTCCAGGCTTTTGTGCAACTAGTAACAAAACATGAAGCTGTAAGAAGAAAAAAAAAATCACATTATGAATCCTGAACATGGTAGAAGTTTAGATTATTAAAGGATCAAACCTGTGGAGAATTAACCCTGCAACAGCATCCTCATCAGTGTCTCGCACTTTGATGGGACATAGCAATATTTGACTGACTACATCTACTGTGCTCTTTAAAGTAGCTTTTTTCCAAGTATACCTTAATATTAGTCCTGAAAAGAAAACCAGATCAACGCTGGGCAATGCAATCTAGGTCAGATTTTTGGCACAAGAGGCAGCACTGCTAATGGACAGCTGACTATTCCCTTACCGACAAGGACAGCACACTGATCCAGAGGTTACCTCACTGGGGCTTTTTTGAACTTCAAAGCACAGAGAATTTTTTTTTATCTTTTATGGCTTTCTTGGCGAAGAATTTGGAAAATCACAATTTGGGTTTACAAGTGGACAAGCACAGGATTGTCCTGTTGCAACAGAGATGGGATTGCCCATCATAACAGTTAATAAACCTCTGTCCTACACAGCCAAGGAAAACCTTCACCCTGGTAGAAGCACAGACCCTGGTAAAAGAATAGCACAAAACGACGTGCTGGTAAGAACCATGCTATTGCATTTCCAAGTCTCTTATGGTGGACAGAAATCAGAAGGGACAGGAGAAGGAGAGCACATCTGTTCCACTGATGCCCTGATTTAGGACATCAGCATTTTCCACAGCAGCTGTATGATAAGTTTTCCCAGAAATGGGCTATTTTTGCACTTGTTTTCTCTCTGAATTACCAATATAGTCTGTTATTTTCATTTTATATTAATTCTGAGATACTTAGGAGCCCTTTCTTTTTCAGCATGAGTGTAATTGTGAATGGAGGAAGGGCATTTGAAGGCTACGGTTCTCTAGCAAGGGATGCCTTCTTGCCTGTTTTTCCATGACTTTCAACTGAGAACCAAAGACACACTTGGCTTATGCCAAGAAACCTGCGGCCGAGTGGGGAGCTGAGTTTCAGCCCTTTCCAACATACAACTGGCTTGGTGGTGAAGGGATTTCCCCCCTTTTTGGGGATATCCAAACAGGCAGCAAGCAGTGCTGAGGTCAGACAACCTCCTGACACCCCAGCTGTGCATTGGGACCCAACTGGAGGAAAGCCAAGGAGGAACACGGAAGCAGCCTGCCCGTGCTATGGCCCCTGAGCATAAACCGGCGGGACAGCAGCTAATATTTCATTTATGACACTTGGCATCTGTTACTGAAGCTGCCTGCTGCTAATGGAGAATCAAATGACTCGAGGAAGGGATCAAAGTGCTCTTCGGTGCATCTAGCAGGAGGCTTTGGGGAGACACTAACCTCATCCACTGTGCTCTGACCCCTCACCTCCCATCTGCTGCATAATGCCAGGGACGATGAGCATTCACCCTCTGCAAAGTCAGGTTTTCTTCTTGACCGTAATCCATCTCTGAGACCTGACTACAAGTAAACCTATGTAAAAAGCGTTTTCAGAAAAAATAGCCAACTCTTCGCTTTCTCTAATTGAGGATAGCAGTAGTTTTCCTGTCATGCTGGCAAGTTAGGTCTGAATACTTTTAGTATTTCCACTTGATCGAAAGCAATAAAGAGCTGAGCTGATTTCTGATGGCATGAAGAAACCCTGTAAATCCTTCCTGAAGCTCTTGGCGAGTGTGTGGTACAGGACCAGGCTTTGCCTTCACCTTTCCAAACCCTTCACCGGTGAGAAACGCACAGCAACGGAGAAGAGGGCACTGCAGGATTAAACTATGTCAGTCCCAATTCCTTATGCTGTATTGTCCTTAGACTATGGGCTACACCAGCAATTCCGGTTGTCTAAATAGGTCTTAGGCTGCTTAAAATTATACCAGAGAGTACATAAACCCGGACTCCACTCCAAGGTCAAAAAGATCAGGTTAATTACACCTTGCCATATACTGCAGCAACATTGCATTATGGGGAGTCCAAAAAGATATAAATTCTCCTTTCTTTTATATTTTCTTTTAAATTCTCAGAGAAACATAGGTTTTCAGATCCAGTGTGCACTTCAGAGGCTAATTCCTCTGCTATCATACTTAATTTCCATATGTTTTTGATTATGAGATTTTTTGATGAAAGTCCACACCTTCATATCACTACAGACACTCGTAATCAATGCCAATCAGAAAGGGGCTGGTGCTGTCTTCAGGTCCACAATACAGGCAAGGACCTACCAGGAACCAGCAGGTTATGGAGCCTGTCCCAGTCCAACCCTTCCTTCAAGGTAAAGATGGATCTATTATGGAGATGTTGCAAAAAAGTTACCGAAGATAGAATCACAGAATCATAGAAGGGTTTGGGTTGGAAGGGACCTTAAAGCCCATCCAGTTCCAACCCCCCTGCCATGGGCAGGGACACCTTCCACTAGACCAGGTTGCTCCAAGCCTCATCCAGCCTGGCCTTGGACACTTCCAGGGATGGGGCATCCACAGCTTCTCTGGGCAACCTGTCCCAGTGCTTCACCACCCTCTTCATGAAGAATTTCTTCCTGATATCCAATCTAAACCTCCCCACTTTCAATTTAAACCCGTTACCCCTTGTCTTGTCACTACAGGCCCTTGTAAAAAGTCCCCCCCAGCTTCCTTGTAGCCCCTTCAGGCACTGGAAGGTGCTATAAGGTCTCCCTGGAGCCTTCTCTTCTCTAGGCTGAAAAAGCGCCTTTCTTCACAGCAGAGGTGCCCCAGCCCTTGGAGCATCTTTGTGGCCTCCTCTGAACTCGATAGATCTGTTATGGGAGTGCTCTACAACAAAGAACTTCATCTCCAAGCTTAACTTCTACAACTTCTGGTGGTTTCTTGTGACAATGTTTTGGGATTATGAGTTTTATTCCTGTTCTACTACTACGGGGTCTGAAGCCATATACCCAAAATCTTGTCTATGACCACCAAATACAGTCACATATTCATATTTCCATAATGCCTGAAGACTTCAAATGAGAGGCATAAGTTCCAAGACTTAGCTCCCTGGAAGCCCTGAATATTAGGAACACATTTTTTAATTTCTTACCTTTTTAGGGTCAGAATGAACCATCTGAATAGGCTAACCCTCAAAAAACCACAAAGTCAAATGCTTGTTATCTAACCCAAAAAGGCCAGGCTGGATGAGGCTTGGAGCAACCTGGTCTAGTGGAAGGTGTCCCTGCCCATGGCAGGGGGGTTGGAACTGGATGGTCTTTAAGGTCCCTTCCAACCCAATTCTATGAATTACACATACACTGTCAAATCAAGAAGATTCTCCTCCAGAAAGATATCCCATTTCCATGGAAAGGCTGCACAGGAGGAGAGGATTCAGCCATTACCAAGCAGTCTGTCCCAGTGGCTGATGAACTTACTGTATCAACAGGTAGCCCTGCAATCACCCATCACCGTTTCTGGCCTCACGTCCCCTCGCAAGCATGATCTGGCATAAGAGGATCTGACCCTTACGGCAGTAAGAAAGCCCGTTTTGGGAAGCTTCATGGGAAATTCCCTATTAAGAAAGGTGGAAAGCCACAATGTATTAAAAATGTAAATAAAAAACCTTATCTCGAATGGTGTTCTGCTGCATACGGTGCAGTATGGAAATAAGGCCACTGCAGTTTTACCACATCAGTAACTCCATTTATAATGCCTTTTTCTCTTCCTCCACTGGCTTAGTCTTGTGGTTATCTATTAAGATATCCAATGCCTACTATTTCACGGATTAAGTCTGAAATGGCTTTCTGCTATCACAGAGACACTTTTCAATTACTATTATTACGAGTCTGAGATACTGCAAACACCGCACCAATAGTGGGAAAAAAGAAGTTAGTTCACATATATCCCCCAAGACCTTAATTGAATGTTTAATAATATACAGGCACAAAAATGAAAGCTACTCAAGTGAGTGCGAGCAAATTCATTTCCCAAGGAAAAGTAACTCCCTGAAAAAAGAAACACCTGCCAGCCAGGGTGTACTTCGAGAAGGTCTGGGCAAGGGAGGATCTCCCCATTTGATTGTTTGATCTCTTGCCTGGCACAAAGCTGGGATTTCATGACCATCTTCATCGCGAGAGGGTCTGCTTCAGCTGGTGCAGGAAGACTCAGAGCTTCACGTCCCCGGGCAGACACCAGCGTTCAAAGCTTGGTGGCGCAGAGCCATTTCTTGGGTTGCCACAGATGTCTTCCACAACCATACTCACTGTCCCCTTCGTTTCTCCTAATTAATCCCTCGCATCATTTGCTCCTGAGGCGACACAGCCTTGTTCGAATGCCAGTAGGTGTCACTGTGGGCAACGGTATAGGAGAAACCAGCAGAAGAGAGTTCGAATCAAAGCGAAAACACCCATCAAGTTAATTAATATTTGTTTTTTAATATAATTGCTAATTATATTTTTCTGCTTTTACAGATAAAAAGCGCATTGTCTGTGCCTTACAGATAAAACGAGCTCTATTAGAAACAATTCACTTTTTCTGCTTCAGACTATTTAGGGGTAGAGACTGGAAATCACAGAATATTTTCAAATAAGCACAAAGTTGGATTTTGGTTTTTTTGGTTCATTACCACCAGATTTAGTCTACATATGTACATATTTATTTATTTAACTAACGATATATGTGTTAAGATCAGATGTTTTTGGAAACTGCTATTAAAATAAGCTCACAGAAGGAGATGCTCAGCAGACCAGACATGCACACTCTCCCTCCATGCACCTTCCCAAGCAGCACAGCAAAGCCAAGCCCCCGGCCTCCTTCTCCCCTGTGCCTGCACAAAGCCGTGGCACTGTGCTAGGACCTCCTCAACAGGGAGATCCATCCCGCAAACCATCAGGTTGCCGAGAGCACTCAGACTCTCAGAAAAGCTCCTTTTAAATTCTACTATCAGGTGCCAGAGATGCTCCACGCACACCAGGTCCTGAGCTTAGGTGGATGATGCAGGAGAAACCGGAACTTTTGGAGATGTTCGTATGCTTTTGTCACAGGTGTAGGTCTTCAACGTTATACAGCTTTATTTTATCTTAAAATCAGTAGTCAAAGCACTATAATTATTATATTTTAAAAGGGGAGCATTTGCCATAGGAATTTGTACCCTGCCTATCACGCTGGAGCAGGACAGTGCTGACACATCACTAGAAACAAATGGACTTTTAGAAGAGTATTTCATAGCTAATGCCTGATCTAGATTTTCTGGTTCAATATTAAACTTACTCAGATGGAAAGGGAAATATCCCAGCAGGAGTTTTGGCCCAGAGGTGTCGCCCATGTCCCAGAGACAGCAGCAACCTGGGCACAGGCACTGTTGGGGAGAGGGGCTCAAGCCAAGCCACATCATCTCCAGCAGAAATAGCCAGTTGCACAGATCTGAATTCTATTTCAATTTGAATATATTGTATTTGCTCAACATGAGAAGCGGAGGGCAACCACCAACCCATTGCCCCATCCTGTTCACAGGGAAATTGAAGTGCATGGATGGATCACGGAGGAGAGATTTACTTGGATCTCCTGAGCTGCACGCTGTGATCTCCTTGTTGTCTCACATACGACGAAAAATTCACTTTCATCTTGCGTGTTTCTAAATGAGATTCTGCAAATCTGCCAGTGCGAATGATAAATTACGGATTTACTTAAATCCCTTTTTTCATATCTATGAAAACCTGGAAATATCTAAGATTACGAACAAAAAATCATTTCGTGTTTTGGGTCAGTTCTTTTTTTTCCTTTTCTTTCTTTTATAGCTGTGACAGACTGTCTCAAGAATCTGCTTACAGGGAGCACAAAAATATATTCCCGATAGGGCAGAGCTGGGTTTAATCCAACCTGTCAAAGAGCAGACACTCATGCCCAAAAGCCAGCACAACCTGAGAGCAGCGATGGCACACACAGCGGCTTTATAAATTAGCATCTTATCAGCAACGGAAAGCTTTAACATCCACTCAACCCACTGTTACAGAAAATAATGATAAAAATAAAATACTGGAGCTTGAAGCAGCATTGCAGGTATTCTCTTCTGCTGGAAACTGTTCCATGATGCTGCTATCATCACGTGCCCTGATCAACCATTTTATTGCTGGAGTGGCTTTTTGTACCAGCTGAGCGGTGTTCATTACTGAGTGGGTAATCCCTAATTCAGGGGGACAGTGCACTAAACTGGAAAGGACGATACCGCTTGAGGGGCAGCTGAAAAACAGGCAACTAGGAAACTCTTTTGGAGGATACCTAAAAAACCCTGAAACAAATCACAGTACAAACACCACACTTGAAAATTCAGGCTCCAGAACTGGCTTGTGATCTTCATTGCTGGGTGCTGCTGAGCTGACAGGATAGCTAATATTTGGTGCTGCTGAACAGGCTACGGCTTCTCCAGGTGACTGGAACAGCATGGCAAGCCACCGTGCTGCCTTATTGGCTGAAGAAATCTCTCTTTACAACCTCAAACTCCTTCCCTTCCGAGCATCCTTTGGGATTCTCGTGGAGATTTACATTAATACATATATCCACATGCTTTTGGATGGCCACAGGAGATGTAATTCTGCAGCTGGGGTGCTTTGACCTAACTTCAGTGGATTTTAGAATTTGCACTGGAAAAAAAAAAAAAAAAAAAAAAAAAAACCTAAAACAACCAACCACCAACCCAGATCCTGTGTTTGCGGTTTAGGAAACAAGCCCAGAAAAAAGGACAGCATTCTTTCTGGCAGTAAATAAACCCCTACTGTCTCTGGACAAATATGTTTCTCCATGGAAAGCTTCCGGAAAAAGATCCCTCTGAAGCCACTGGGATTTTCAGCATAAACGCAAGCTATTTCTTGCAAGATTTTAAAATTCATTTCATAAAAATCAGTTAGAAAAAGAACACAATTCCCTGACTGCAAGGCGTACTTGGCAGGAGCCCTCTGCAACCAGCAGGTTTCCATTGCTCATTGCCTGCACTCACGGCAAACACCCAAAAGGCCCCTCCGTGAGAAGACTTTGGTAGGGAACGGGGTGCATCAGGCACAAGAGAGTGTTTCTTGCTAAACTGGAGGGAACAGCAAACCCCCCAGTGCTGATGCCCACAAGATTCGGAAGGTCCCTTGCAGTACAGGGATGGGATACAAAGCAGAAATAAGGCCAAAGAAAGATGAACAAGCCTTAAAGAATTCCAAGACTAACTTCAAGGTGTTTTTCCAAGGCTTGACAAGGTAGAAATTGAGCTATTTTTAAAGAAAATGTTCCTGTGATAAGCAGGACACAAGTGTGATTTATTTCAGAGATACACATGTAAAAAACAAAAAGGATAATTACTTTCAGCACTAAAAGACCACCCTGGTTGTACACAAAAATATTCACATCCAGGGTCTAAGGTACTTCTTCGCATGCAATGGTTTTAATCATCGTTCCATCAGTGTCATTTAGTCATCTCTGCCCTTTACATGGAGCAAGGCTGTGATTACACTGTCCACATCAACCTGGCCAGGCCAAAGGAAGGGGTCCTGTCCTTCCATCTCTCTCCAATTCTGCTCAGCAGCACCTGCTCAAGCCTTCATTTACCTCAAAGAAGTAATATATTGCTTGATTAGGGGCTTCGTTTAAGGATTAATCAATCCCCTCCTCCCACTAATGGGGAACTTACCTACCACCAGCAAAGAGTCCAAGGAAACCAGAAAAGAAAACCTGGCATTCAGAGGAGGGTCTTGGCACAGATCCTGCTCTCTTTAACCCATATCTTATTTGTTTGCCTGTTAAATGCAGCAAAGTCTCAGCAAAGGTCTGCAAGGACTCAAACTAAAGAGCCCTTGCACGAGTGAGGTGGGTTTTTTTCAAGGGACATTGATGTGTATCTCATTCAAGGGCCCGGCCACACAGGTGCTGAACCTTTTCCCCATGTTGATCGTGATATCTACATTTTGGAAAGGACAGAGATGACTGCCCTCTCCTCTCACATCCATAATAATCCCATCTTTATACTGAAGCCTATATCCATATTTTTAGAAAGTTTTCCCTATTTACAAACCCTCCTATGCTGTTTTTCTAAAGAAGTCTATATGCTTTGTCAGTATAGATAGTTTCAGCTTTTCCTGCATCACACACTCTTCTAGAAAAGCAATAAAATTGAGAAAAAGCAGCCAATCAGTCAAGAACTTGATTACACCTTGACTTTCCAGCACCTTTATTTTAACCAGCAGCACTGTGTTTTCCTCAACCATGGTCATGTGACCCAAATAAATATTTAGTCACATTTATCCCGGGTGTTCATGTTTTCTTTTTCTGTTCCCCCTCCTCGCTCTGTTCTTCCATCCCCATTATCACACAAGACATTATTTGGTTGATTTTTGTCTGCAGAGACCTGGTGTTGCCTGGACCAAAGGCAGCTTTCCTCCCCCCTCCCACCGAACAAAATCAGTGCGGTGGGATGCACCTTGGGTGCCAGATGCCAAACAAATATAGAGAAAAAAGAAAAATTGTACCCTCTATCAGCCTTGTCTCATTCAGTTTTTCTGGGCTTCATTTCTGCTAGGATGGAGTGGCCATGGAAACCATCAAAATAATCACCTGCATTTTTTAGTAGGGTGGGAGAGTTAAATGGCTTTTTCAGTTTGGTTGCAAAGTTTGATTTTAACAGACAACTTCTCCTGTTGTCCTTCAACTTGCTTTCAAACTAACAGCCTCAAATCCGAATAAAAGTATGCCCCAGCTAGACTGAACCATTCACCAGATAAAATTTTGAGTTTGCTTGCAAGCTACTTCATGAGGAAATATTTAATTATTTCATCATTACTCATACAAAGAGCTTGCTAGTTCCTTGTCGGTCTTGCTCTGAGCCCATAAGCTCTGCCTGTGCACTGAGGGGCTCAATTCAGCAATTTGAAGGGACGATCCAAGTGTCCTCTTCAACCCACACAACTTTTCTCCACCTGCATCACACCCTCTAACAGTAAGTTTTGCAGAACTATTACGCTGTATGAAGAAACACCTCCTCAATTCCTACCACTGCAGAAGAAGAGAGCAGTCAGGATGGTCATTATAATGTGCACATGGATGACAACGCTCCTGACAAGTATCTGCAGGGACCAGCGAGTCTTAACTCCTTTCCTCTGCTGTGACAACTTAAGCATGAGCTTATTTGTAATTGCCTTTTAATGGTCAGTGCCCACAATGAAGAAAATCAAAAGGGAAATTTATATCAGAGACACCTTTTATCCCAACGCAAAGGCTAGAGCAGCTTCTAAAGTGAGCATCACTGTACAGTCACATCGTCATCTACAGAGAAATAATCACAATTTTCTCTTTTTCTCCCTAATATCTTTTAATATTAAATTTTAGTAATTCATTTGCATTTTGTGCCCTGCTAAAACTTAAAGAGGTCAATCTATTAGCCAAGTTGATCAACACTCCCTGTTTCTCACACTGGAAGAAATTGCTTTTAATTCTCTGAACAGCTGTGATTTGAGGTGGAAAATACAGCATACATGCACTATACATACACACACATTCCATAGGTTTAAAGGACAGAAAAACTTTGTTAGTTACACAAGAAAAGGTTACTATTTAATTCCATTGCCCTCAGCATTGCTACAGAGTACTTCATTGTCCTCTTGCACATAATTTTTCAAACTGCATTTTTTTTTTCAGTAGACCCAAAAAGTTTTTTCCCCGAGCACCTTCAAAAACAAAGCTATCTTTTCATGCACGTCATTTGAAAAATTAATATAAGTACAACTCAAGTAGGAATTTTGTGCATATATGATCGAATTGATTGCTTTGTTGCACCCACAGGCAGCACCTCTACAACTATATCCCATAGCTCCTTTGGCAATTATACCTCATAGTGCTAGCTTTAATCAGAAAAGATAAATATTAAAATAAAAATAAGAGTTTCATAAACTAAACAATTTACTCTTCCATGTTTATTTCTGATTTCCCCTCAAATCTAGTTTGTGCCTCTAAATCAGATCAATATTTATCTGCTGCCGATCACCTTCAGTCCAGACGGAACCTCCTGTCAAGCTCTACAGAATGTCCGTTGTCACCTACGTGTGGGACCAGCAAAGGATTGCACGAGTCCTGGTTTTCTTTACCTGAGAGCAATCCGCAGCCTTATTTAGGCAGAAAAAAAATCCCCTAATTATACAGAAAGCTAATTAATTTTGTGTATTTTCCGTGTTCTATTCAGTGTTGCCATGCAATTCTGTATAAAAGGAGGATTGTATTCGGACTCTGTTAATTAAACGGAGGCATCCTAAGAATTTCTGATCCGTGCACATTTCACAAGGTGAAGCAAGAAGGACGGTTGGCATCCTCGCACGAAGGCTGACAATCGTGACAGCTCTGCCCAAGCCAGCTTGCGAAGCTGAACTACACAGTGAAACTTTCTCCAAGATCGCCCCTCTTCATCCGGAGCTGCGACAGAAGGAGCACCACTAGCAACAGAGACAAATTTTGTTTTTCTTTTACCGTTTGTGCCTTATTAAAATAATTCTTTAATTAGGGAAAAAAATCAGAGTGGAAGCAACCTTCATCACATAAATTTACAGCGGCATGAACGAAATGGCTGCAGACAGGCGCTGTGATCCGTGCTTTCAGCACTTCAAGATCACACCCCTAAGATGTGCTCTGCACACTGCAGGAACACAGATTTCAGGCTTGGCATCATCTGCCTGCACTATTTAACACATTTCTCTTCGCCTGTACTGCTCAAACAGCTTGGCAACGCCATCTGCCTATGACCATATCCGTGTTGGGATCAACGTGGTAGCCAACTCAGAGTTGCCTGGGTTTGGGGGAAGCACATCACTGGCACTCAGACCTCCTTAATGCATTAAATTAAAATAAATTTTGAAGTATCAATGCTTCTAGTGAAATAATTTCCAAAATAAATGCTGGGAGACATGAGGAACGGCAGATCCAGGGCTCTAACACCCTCACAAGTCAAACTGTACAGTTGCAGCAAGGAAAACCTAGTACTAGTTAATGAAGTGGCTTGCATACTTGACCTAGGGCAAGTCCTAATTTTTATATTATTTTAAATCTTTATTTCATATTGCATATATAATAAAAAATATTACATACTTGCAATTGATCATAAAATATTATATACAAATATTTATGCCCATATAGCTGTAACATATACACGGCAAAGCTATCTAGAGCTCTGGATACACAATATACAAGAAAAATCCATTTGACGTATTTAGATTTGACGTTATCGATGTAAAAAGAATCTCCAGTATTTCAGTAACCAAACTGACATTGCATTTGTTACTTTCTGTCACTCAAACTCCTCAGATTCATACATATAACATCTTGCACGGATTAGTACACTAAATCCCAAACAGCAAAGGAACATCAAGTACACAGGATTTAAAAAATGCCAGAGTCTAAATGCCAACAAAACCTTAATTCAACCCCCTTCTGTGTATTTATAACTACAAAACTTTTAAATCACAGATTATTTTCTCCAGCTCCCCGAGGCACTCTGAATTCCTGCCCCTTTCCCCTACCCTGGAAGCCCTACACAACTCGAGGGAGCTGGGACAGATATTCAGACAGATAAGTCCATCCCTGACACACTGGCAAAGCAATCTCTGTCTTTGAAACAGGATTAGTAGCTTGAGTTGGGGAAGGGGGGGGAAATTACAAAACTCACCTGTAGGCCAGCAGCCACAATTAATGATTTTAGATCAAATGGATAAGACATTAAAATCATAAGCAACTGGAAATGGTTTCAAAAGAGACAAGGTCAAGCAATCTAATTAAAGTTACTGTTACCTGAACTACTGATTTGAGCTACACGTCTCTCAAGGATATACGCTTTACATTTGAATGACACAGAGGATAGATACCCTTGAAAGAGGAAAAACACCACCAGAAAGTGAATCAACTTCAAGATGGAAAAGAAATCCCTGATTTTTTGCTCCAAAGGAAAAAAAAAAAAGAAAGAAAAGAGGAGAGCAGGAGATGTCAGCCTAGAGTCTGAGTGCTGCCCTTGCTCATCCCCCTCCTCGGGCACACTGGGAATGCAAACCAGGGACCGACCTTCCTCTTCCTCCAACACCTTCTCAAGCTGGGCTGTCCTGCCTGCCTGATGGTTTCCTTTTTCCTCAGCATCTACATTTCTGCCAGAAGTCCTAATTTTCCCCTGCTAAGCTCTTGGAAAGCTCTTCCAAATGCATGGTCAGAGCTGAAGGCTGCTGACACTGCAACCCCACTCACATCTCCAGGGGTTCCTACTTGTTCTCATACACACAACCTCTGGAAAACACGCACCTGGGCTTCAGCTGTGAGCACGGTGGGGAAAAATGCCCCCTTTGCTCCATCAGCGAAGTGCCACTCGTCTGATTTTTCCCCCTCCTAATTGCTAAGACAAAGCAAAGGTGCTTAACAGTGGGCAAATGCACATCCCATAGTCACTCTGGTATGCTATGGGGAGACAAAGCACCTCTATGTTTACCATAAGGAGTCACATCTCGAGAAAACATACTAGAGGTTGAGCATTTTGGGGTTTTTGCTTGCTTGTTCTCCTCTTACGACCATAAATTCCCTTTTTTACACTCTCGCCTTCAGTGTAGTTCCTGCCAATTTGATCCACTTCCACAGACTAACCATCCTCCTCCAGGAAATGAAAATTAATTTCATTTAAAGAATGGAGTTAATCCATAAAGACTAAGAATACTGGCAATGTTAGTACCTTCCAGGTAATCACTGAGTGAGACACCAGACGTGCGTCCTGCATGTAATATTAATGGTACCATGACCCAGAGGGCTTTTTACAACCCCTCGGAGTCCTTAGGGATGCTCCTTTCTCCATTCGCATGAGAAAGAGGTGAAAACTCTCAGACACCTAGCTGGGAAAGATGCTCTTCCCTCTCCTCCCAGACTTCTATCGGGGGCAGCTATGCTGCTGTGCTACCTTCCAGTCTGGGGGCTGGCAGGGGGGACAGGACCCTAAATGTTGGCAGGAGTGTCGTATATGCGGATGGCACCCTAGTAGCTCTATGTTATTCTGTGGGTGTTTTGAAGCATTACAGTTTCCTTAAAAAAAAAAAAAATCATTTTATTCCCTTCTGTTATAAACTGCACACATTATAATGAAGTGCCATAATGCCAAGGCTAGATATTCTTAGAAAATAACTGTTTACTACCAATACTCCATTTATTTTTGTGATATATAGCGGATACATATTAAGAGTGTCTGATGGAGGAAAAAAGACTTTTTTTTTAACTCTTAAGAAAAACAGAGAGTCTGTAATGAGAAAAGACATGCATAAATTGTTTCAAAGCCTTCAAAAATAAAAAAAGGATTTTGTATTTTGACCAAGTTTTTCAGGTTTACATAAAAGGAGACTTTTAAGCTTGGCTATTAATCATCTACAGCGAGTCTTTCAATTTGCAAACAAATTTCCCTCTTTCACCCAAGGAAACTAAAATTATTCAGCTGTTTCATGAATAAAAACAATATGCAAGAAGGCACTTCTACTGTTTTCCAAAGGAGATCTGCATTTATCCAGAGCAAAGATATTTATACACTACATACCAACCTAGGTATTTAATCCCAGTTGCGCAGCACTCGGATGGGGGTAAGGCACACAGCTGTCTTTAAGCCACATCCTGGCAGCTGTTAACTTTTCCAACTAAGTTAAACCTCCAATATTTAAACAAAAACATGTTCATTTTCTTTACCAAGATACATTACAGTGGAACTACTTTGCCACTGGTTCAAGGCTGCTCAGCACTGGAGCTATGAGCACAGGCACCAGAGGCACCAGGTTTTTTAAGTGAGGAGCAGCCCAGGGTGTGATGCTTGAAGAGTCAGACAGAGGACAAGAAAGTCTTTTTCACAAAAAAAAAAAAAAAGAAAAAGAAAAAAAGAAGAAAAACAGGTTCTAAGGAAGAAAAATAAGAAAAATATTGAGGAGAGTATTCAAAATGTCATTATTAAACTTCTAGGCTCCAGTGCTGTGAGTTACACCTCGCATCCCAGACACACAGCAAAGTTGGGATGATATGCACCACCCTACTAGAAAAAAAAGATACAACTTGTTTCTCATACAGAGTAACTGTAGACGTGTCCTTCCTCCCTTGCACAAGCGTGAGCAACATTAACACTTACTTCCCTGCATTTCCCAAACAGCTTATGCAAAGTCATTTATGCAAAGCTTATCCAAAAGCTGGCCATGAGCTGGCCATGTGCGCTGGCAGCCCAGACAGACACCCGTATCCTGGGCTGGATCCAGAGCAGCGTGGCCAGCAGGTCGAGGGAGGGGATTCTGCCCCTGTCCTCTGCTCTGGTGAGACCCCACCTGGAGTGCTGCGTCCAGCTGTGGAGCCCTCAACAGCAGAAGGATATAGACCAGTTGGAGCGAGTCCAGAGGAGGCCACGGAGATGCGCCGAGGGCTGGAGCCCCTCTGCTATGGGGACAGGCTGAGAGAGTTGGGCTTGTTCAGCCTGGAGAAGAGAAGGCTCCGAGGAGACCTTATAGCACCTTCCAGTGCCTGAAGGGGCTACAAGGAAGCTGGGGGGGACTTTTTACAAGGGCCTGTAGTGACAGGACAAGGGGTAACGGGTTTAAATTGAAAGTGGGGAGGTTTAGATTGGGTATCAGGAAGAAGTTCTTCACAGAGAGGGTGGGGAGGCACTGGGACAGGTTGCCCAGAGAAGCTGTGGATGCCCCATCCCTGGGAGTGTCCAAGGCCAGGCTGGATGTGGCTTGGAGCAACCTGGTCTAGTGGAAGGTGTCCCTGCCCATGGCAGGGGAGTTGGAACTGGATGATCTTTAAGGTCCAATCCAACCCAAACAATTCTGTGACTATATGATTCTATGAAAACAGAGGCTGAGCCGACCATAAATACGTGCATTTATTTTGACTCAACATCTACTAATTTAAATCTTCATCATCTTGTCCCATAATTTAGATGAATCCCCCAGGAACTTTGCACCAAATTTTTTGGACAAGAAAATACAAATTATTTGAGAGGACCATCCTACAGGCAGACATAAACCTCACCTCCCCAAACCCAAGTAAACGAAGTCTAGAGCTGCACAAACATATTCCTTGTTGACCCACGCATTATGTTTGGCAAACACGAGGATAAACAATGCCATAAACTCAGGGGCAGGGCAGCGGTGTTCCAGCAAGAAGGCATTACAACCCAACTAAATCAACCTCTGTGCTGGAAGGGATGCTCGGCTTCCAAGCAGAGCAGAAATCACCGCAGCATTACCCAAGGGTTTGGGAGACAGTAATGAAGTCAGCTATACATTACACTGATGTTTGTAAGTATGTAATGCTGAGAAATATTAATATAATTTTTAAAAATGTACTGGGAGAAGACAGAAGGGTCAGGTATGGGTGCAGGGATATGCTGTGTCAGGGTCTAGTAGTGATTCCCAAATCCTGGGACTGGGGCTACAGGTGAAATCTAAAGCTGCTGAGTCTGCTGCCAACTGCAAGAACCTACAGCTGAAACCTCCATCCCAGAACAAGGGCCTGGAAATGGGGTAAATTATGACCCTAGGAAGTTAATTCCTGCGAGAAGGTTTCTTGGCAAACGCAGAGCTTATCAGTAGCCTGGGTTAGAATGTGCAAAAGTTGAATTCAATACATTTCTTTCTAATCCCACGTGTGTAAATTATGAGCAATTTCACTGATGGGAGAGATCCCACACAAGTCAGAGCCACTGCAAGAAAAAAGAAAATTACCCTGGGTTTTGTTAATTCTCAAGTTATCCAAGGAACTTGTTGGATTCCCATCAATATTACAAATGAAATTACATTATCAAACACTGACCGTTTTCCCTCCCCACTCTCTTTATAATGCCATTCCCAAGTTTCATTTGGATACCGGGCAATTAAATCACCTTTTATTGTTGCTTCTGGGTTTCAGTTAACAATTTCAATAATGCAACACTTCTGTCCTGCATCCTTTAAATGTTTTTTTCACAGCACTGTATCAGAAGAAAAACTGCATGAAATTTTGACATTAAGAAATTTTTTCCCCTGCCTTAAATTGTGCCAAATCAATCACTTTTATCCAGCTCTTGTTACAGAAACAGAGAGGATAAAATAGAGTTATCGGTGCTTAGTTTTAATATGTTGGCTAGGGTTAAATACAAAATGCATAATATCGTAGCAGAGTGATTTTATTTTTTTTTTTAAATATGTAAAACGTGATGTGTTAAATCAAAGACAAACCCAGAGGGAATAACAAGAGTGATTCCAAGTAGGAAACTAGAAGCAATATCCCAGTAAAGACCAGGACGACCTGCCTCTCTTGTCAGAGCATCCCCCCTAAAGGAACAGTGTTATCCCCAAAGACGCTGCTTTTGTGCTTGATTTCTTCACTGATGTTTGTTATGATTTCTTCCTCCCAGCCATCAAACTTTTAAGTGTCCCTGGCAAAGTTGTACTGACTTTATTCTTTTCCTTGACTCTTGATAAGGAGCTTAATGCTGGTTTTGTGATCCAAGCAAATTAAACTATCGGCTTCTGGTTAGGCATGCAGTTTTGAGATAGTCAAATGTAATTCATAGCATATCGAGGTAATGTGCCTTTTCTCTCTAAATCTGAGCACTTCTCTGGCAGTAAGGGAAATAAAGCTTATCTATGAATATGCAATTATTCTGTATGACAAACGTCTGATTTGTTTGGATTACAGAATTTATCTGTATAGTAAATAAAAAGGCAAAAAATAACAATGTCCTACCAAAGCTCTGAAAAAAAAAAAAATGTCGGCAGCGTCGTTTCTTAAAATCAATGGCGGAGGTGGTACAGATGAACGTTTTCCTACAAATGTAGTTATTAGGGTTGCCAATGATGGCAAGACATGTATGAGCAAAAGCAACAAGGAATGACATAAACCATGTTGAACGCAGAGATTTCCTACAGTTAACTCATACAGGGCTACATTTGGAGAGGTCTGATCAACAGCTGCTGTAATATTTAATCACGTGCAATTCTGCAGGTCCCAAACAGAGCACTACGTGAAGAAACCACACGGACAAATGGCCTGCAATGCTACTCCAACATTTTTACACCTATTTTAAGCATTCACTTAAAGAGCAAGAAAGAGGGCTGTTTTTTTCTTTTTTGATAGGGCGTGGGGTTTTTTTTGGTTGGCTCAGTTTTTTGTTTGTTTGGGGGTTTTTTGTCTGTTTTTAAATAAAAACTCCTTAAAAGCCTGACACTAGAGATACTAGTTATAGCCACGTAGACAAAGCACAACTCCATCCAGACCATCAAATATCTCAACGTATATAACATCACCCCTCTCCGCTGTGACGCTTCTAGGAATGGCATTTCCAACACACCTCTTCTAAGGCATGATACGGCCCTCCAACTTTATCTCAACAAATCTGAAAGGATGTGATCTTTTCACACACACCCCTTCTCCACCACCGAACCAGGGGCTGGAGGAGAAGGTTTTCCTTCTGCACGCCGCAGGAAACCACTGTTTCGCTCCCCAACTGGAGAGAAATCTAATTAAAAATACATAAGCCCTGTTCAAAACCGAATTCATTTTTCACGGAGCTCCTCTTGTCATCTTGACACGCCGGAACAGTCAGCCGTAATTGGGAGCAAAATTGTGAAGATGTTCTTACGGAAAAAAGAGGCTGGATATTGCCACCAGAAGGCTCACAGACTCAGAACTTATTAGCTCTCAAAATTAAAAGCACTTACCTCTTCAAGGACATCTGCAAGCTTACTAAGTATCTCCTCAGGAAGGCTCTGGAATGTGGGAACACTGCAATACAAGAGAAACCTTCAATTAATGGATCCCTCTCTCTACGCGTTTCATAAACCTAGCTACACTTCTCTCATCTACCTTTCAGAGGTATTTTGCCTTCATCTTTTGAGGTTCAACAAGCATTCACCAGAAATTCAAAATATATAATGGAAATCTGATCATCTTCTAGCTGCCAAGACGTATCTTGTTGTGACGGGAGACCACTTGCAGCAAACATCTGGCGGATCACCCATAAAGCTGGCGAACAACTAAGAATCAATTAAAGATTTACTGGAATTAATCTGTGTATCAAACCTCCTCAGACACATGTATGACACTGCAATTTTTTCCTGTTCTGCTTCCATCCCACCAGAAATACATAATTTTTTTTTTTTTTTTAAAGGGGAGAAAAGACCAGCTCTAGCCAACAACAGGTAAAAGATTGACTGAAACCGCACACGGACATAACAAATGCAGAGCACAAAGCTGCAAAGGGTACAGGGTCAGCAACAAGACTGCACTGAAGGACTGTTAGAATTGTTGAAGACTTCATCGGGAATGTTACATGCAAGTTTCCTTGGGATTTTTTTTTTTTTTTTTTTTCCAAAAAAGGCAACTCTCTTTGTTTGGTAGCATTTCCCTCAGACACGTTCTCCCAGGCCAGGCTGGACCTGCTGGCTGAGGTGAGAGGGGGATGCAGCAATAAAGATCCCACCGGCTCAGGGTCCACAGGACTGAGATTTAATTCATCCTGGGTCAGGATGAGGAATATGAATACACTGATGACCAGGGGCAAAGCAAGGAGGGAAGGAGCTGTTGGGAGGAGTTCCCTGATGACAGGGAAATATAACCCAGAACAAACCACTTTTTTTCCTTTCACACAAGGATTCACGTTTTACTTGGGATCACATAACCACATAAAAGTTATTCTCCACATTTTGGGGAGCTAAAAAAAACCCCAACCCAAACCCATATGTTTTTTGCAATCCTGAACTCTGGAGAGCAAGTCCTGGCGTGTGCCTTTGGGGTCATCACCCCACATATGTTTCATGCACCCTAAACAATTTCTGAATGGACCATTTAGTGGCTGCTTCTGCACCCAGAGAGACCTACCCACAAAAGGAAGGGGAGGTCTGAAGGCCTTGCAGAGGGCTTGACAGCCAAACCCAGTATTTTGTCCAGGGCCAAGCATGAAGTGCCTGGTGAACATAATTTGTGAGCACAATTACAGAAGCATTTGCTTTGATTAGCTGAAATACATGCTATGCCACAGTGGAAGCCTTCATTATTTGTTTAAAAACCCCCAAACTTCAGGTCAATGTATTAATTGATAACAGGACAGAACAGACCAACTAAGTGCAGAAAAATATTATTTTTCATGCTCTCAAAAACATATTTTTTTGGTTTTTTCCCCATAGGAAGCACTCTTTTTCACTGGAAACACATGGGTCCACAATGTAACAGGAGCAAACAGAAACAACTAAAAAGGAATTACATGATGTCTGAACCTAAGTACAAAACTGAAGTTCTGTATACCAACTCTAACATTCCCAAATGAGAAATAAACTGCTGGGAGAAGATAATACTCCCAGACACCTGGACAAATTTTACTGTGGTTGCACCATTATACTCCCAAACTGGGGGAGAATATATCACAGCATGATTTTACAGATAATTATGTCTGTGCTTATCAAGGGAGGGTAGTGGAAGACAATTATTATAGACTAAGTGCATGAGAAACAGAGAAACAAGAGCTCTGAGTAAATTCTAAATATTACTACTGAAAATTTAGGATATTAAGTAAACAAGGAAAATCCTTACAACTTTAACACAGCAGTAGAGCAGATAATGGGAGAATCAACTTGTTGACAAAACAAATTTCAGCTACATCACATCACAGAATCACACAGTTAATATCACAGATTTATGGTGGTTTATGATGGCCACTATCCCTCTAATCAGCCAGAAGTGACAATATAATCAAATTATATTTGAGAAGAGGTCTTACAGGACTGCCCATCACTTTAGTACCAAAAACCCCTGTACTCAACAAATGCTTTTAAAAAATAGGAGGGAGAACGCACTGATGGACCTGTTAAAAGATGTCACAAATTCAGGCCAACAGAGCTGATGATAACACTGATAAAAGATCAAGATTGGAAAACATGCTCAAGTGTATAAGACAGTATTGAATGCTTGGCTTGATTCTCCAGGTCGATTAACATAAATATTAAACAGATTCATAAAATATATTCTTGCTTTTCCCCCAAATCTGCCTGTATTATTTAAAGATCTGCATACAAAAATCAATGTTTTGGTGACTATTTCCATGAGGGTACTTGCACTCAAAAAAAAAGAAGCCTCAGCTCTAAAGGGATAGCTTAGAGGAAAACACCTGAGCAGCAGATTGCTGCAAGTGGGAAAATACATGCTAAGAAGACAAACAGGATCAGAAGATTCAAAGGAAGTCTTTGAAGATACTGCAGTACAGGTAATATATACACTTTGAATATAATTATTATAACTATTTTCACTATTATAAATATTTTCACTTTGAAATTTGTGAAAAAGTCTGAAAATACACAAAAGAGTGCATTCAGCACTTGAATCCCAGCAAATGCAGCTTAATCTCATCAAATCTCATCAAATGCAGCTTAATCTCATCAAGAAACGACATGCTCTGTCCCTACCAAAGCAGGATCTGTGCCTAACAAAGCACGATTGAGTGAACCCAGACTTTCCCCCAGTTCTTCTCCATCTGCTTCGTAAAACCCATCAGTACTGAAGATTTTAAAGCATCCATGTCATCCACTTTAGGTAGTAAGAGTAAGTATTCTGGTATTTAATGCTGAAGTCTCTCAACAAAGTCTGAAAGTCATGACACTTCTTCCTACCTGCAACACACACGAAGGACTTCATCACTCTCCACAGCCATCGCCCACTTTGCCCAACAACTATGTCTTTAGTAAACTAAGCACTAGCAACTTGCTCAGCCTCTCCTATTAAGCGGTGTTTTCTATAGGTCTGGCTACTCAGTCCTCCTGTGAGCTTTCTCTGCGTGCTTCTTGTTCCACAGAACAAGGAGGAATTTCTCCACCTGAACTGACTACACGAAGGAGAAGTAGCCCCGAAAGGGAGAGATCTGCACTCCAACACACCCACAGTAAGGTGGAAACCCCATCCTGAGTGAGCACCTTGAGTCCTCCTGGGCCAGAGAGAAGATGACCAGGGCTATCTCTACTACCTAATCTTTTAGACCTATTTTGAGGGAAACTGGTTAAGCACCTGCAGAAGAGGCTCCAGCTCTTTTACAACTTCCCCCACAAAGCAAACAGCTCAACAGTGATGAGCACTAAACTACAACACCTGACACCTCTAAATTAGCCAACACCCCCCACCCCAGTGTGATGAGGCTATGGAATAAAGCTGGACATGGAATAGAGATGCTTTCACAACAGAAGTTCCATTCACATGCAGCCTCCCCATGCTCCCCGAAGTTATTTATGGCAATATGGGTGTTAAAAAGTATTTCTACTGAACTGTTTATGTCTATTCTATATGCCCCCTTTGCAGAAGTACAGTCCAAGGTCCACATGAAGAGATGTCTCCAGGCCACCCTACAAAGGTGCTGGTAGCACACAACAGAGCAAACCAGATCCCTAACTTAACGAAAGTGAGATTTAACAGCAAATGGCAATAAACCCAATTATTTTTTTTCATCTATCCACAAACATCACAATGCTTTATCACAAAAGATATGTGAATGCCACCAAGGATAACAGGACAAGGAACAACCACTGACCCTCTCCAGTCTCCCTGCCCCACACCTCGTTACTCTCCCTTGAGGACGAAAAGGAGGAGTAGCTGCAATGGTGGAAGACCTGCTTGTGCTGATGAGGAGAGGTGACTTTTTGCTGGCTATATTCCATGCTATTCAGCTACGGAATATTTTCTTGTTGGTGGAATTCCATATAGCTGGTGAGGGCACACTGGGGAATTGCTTGCTGCCTGCAGGAACAGCAGTGCAGATATTCCGGTTGGCTCTGAAAGCGACACATTTACACCAAGAGCTCAACTGGCCTAACAGAGGCTGCCAAAACAGGGAAAAACAACTGCCTCAAAATGTCCACGTTGAATCTCTGTCCCGATACAAAAGCAAAGACATGCATAACCTGAAGGTGGTGGAAGGAGGTGTGAAAGGTCAGGTTTCATCCCTGGTGAACTGTTCTTGACTTTCAGGTGGAAGTGATATTCCCCATCAGCAATGGTTTGATTCATCCTTTTGATTCATCCCATGGGATTACTCCTGTACTAAACCAGCAAGGGCTGGTTCCAAAGGGATTCCAAATAATCCTGGATGTAACCAGGATTTGATTTTACCCTAAAACATACTCGGTGACCTAGATGCCAGCACTCCCCCAAGAGATTCATCTTCCAACACACATGGCAAGTCTGCAGGGTCCTTGGCTGTCTTCCCTCAGCCCACCACAAAAGCAGCTATTTCAAGATGTGTTTCCCAAACTTTTGAAGAGTGTTCATTGAAAGCGTGCATGCAGATGGCAGCAGAGAGTCCTTGTGGGTTAAGTCCGAAACAAACCCTTTATCTTTTATTATTGGCTGGCACTGTAACAAATGCAGTTGTTGTCATTGTTCTTTGCCTTGGGCCAGATGGGTGAGCATAGTTTAAAAATCAAAATAAACCAGTAAAAGGAAATGAAGTCTGTCTGCATTCCCTGAAACTCTTTTTTTTTTACACCCAACTGGAATGATGGTTGAAAAATGCTAATGTTTTTGTCCTTGCTTTACCACATTTGGGATGCCCCTATAGCACTGTCTGCTCTGGAAGAACTGAGGCTAAATCTTACTAGCAGAAGCTGAGGCTTGACTTATGATACTCACAAAATCCCATGTTTTGAACTTCTAAAGCTGGAAACGCTATGTACAGGCAGCTGCCCACTGGCCATCAAGTTGTGCTGGGTCAGGATCAAGGCTTAAAAAAAGAACTAAGAAATGTGTTTGCAGCCTTATTCATGACAGTTTACAAAAATTTACTGTGCAAGCTTTACTGTCTTCTCTTTGCCTTCTAAAACTGGGATATATTGCAGCAGAGAAACCCACGTAGTCCCACCTTTCTCATGCTGACATCTGTTCTGAGATCTCAGTGATATCAGTTAAAGTGAGATCTTGTAGAAGATAGTTTCAGAAGGAAAAAAACCCCAAAACCTCTATTGCTCCTATGCCACACCTATATTAGGGGACAGATGCTGTCCCCATCATGTATGTTAATACAGCCATATACAGCAAAAAAAATGCTGATTATGGAACAAACCCTAAACCAAGCCAGGAAGGCAGAGACAGAAGCACAAAGCAAGACCTGTCTCTATGTTTTTCATTGTCCCATATGTGGCATTTAATTTCAGTACTTTAAAATGCATTTCCATCCTGGTAAGCAAGTTGCATACTGAGTTTCAGATCATTGAGATTATCTCCCAGGCTGCTCGGAGATGCCACTGGGATTATCCAGTGTCGGGAGCGCCCGGCAATGCTGGAGTGCCGAGATCATCCTGTGACTGGACCATGTGTCAACTTGTTGGGGAGAAAATGCAAACATTTTTGCGGAGGCGGTAGGATGGGGAGTCTCTTTTGAACGGTGAGAACAACTGCCAGTAGTGCCTGAAGCCAACACAGCTGCTGGATGCCCTCTACGCAAGAGCCAGTGCGCAAGAGGCAAGCGTGGGGAGTGAGTCACATATTCATTTTGTGTTGCAAACTGTTGCATCAAAATACAACTCCTCTCTTCTATCAGATTAATGGGTATTATTTGGAGGATAAACTATTGGGGTTTTTTCATACGCAGTATGCCTACCACAATAGAAGTAGCAGAAGGTAAGTTCAGAAAAGGTAAATTTAGTCCTCCAGAAACTCAGTCCTTACCTTCTGACAAGTGTAACTGGTAAGCGAGGTGAGTTTTCCTGAAGCCATTCTGCTTAGTGTAAAGAATATTAGAGAAAAAGGAGAAAGGCGGGTGGAGAGCGAGAGTCGCTCACACATTTAGGTCTGGCCTTGACAGCAGCTCATACAATGCAACTCTTAGGAAGAGAGAGTAGATTTGCTATACAGGTGCTGCAGATGACTGCTGTGCTAAAGCTACAAAAGCATTAAAATAATTAGCAATTGTTAATCTTGGAGAGGGTGAAATGTTATAGCTACAGTTTTAAAGCTCTGCCACTTGTAACACAGACCTTTTTCTGGTAAATAAAATCCTGAAGGGGATTTGTAGTAATTTTTTTTTTTTTTCTCCCAGACATCTGGTTATATACTAAGAGCTGCCATACATATGAAAATGGGAGAGATGCAGGAAGCAAATTAAATTATCTTTTTCCTTAGGAGCAAAAGACAGAAGTCAAGCAAGTGAGAAGGGCTGCGTTTTCCTCCTCTGTGAAGGAAGGATAATAAAGATGCTAATGGATGAAGGGGTCTGCTGACATCACGAGGCCAAAACTCTGATTTCCCTGTGAGGAACGCATATGGAACATGCAAAACTATTGCAAAAGGATAGTGATACACACCTTATTTTGGTCCAGGCTCTGTTTATGTTCAATAGGCTGCTCAGGTACTCTGGAGTAATATTTTCCCTTGCTTCTGTCAATCCCTGTCATTCTCTGGCAGGGTTTCATTATCAGAGACAGCCCTCCTACAGCATCTCATTTTGCAGTCATTGGGGAGATTGTACAATTTAAAAAAAAAATAAACTGTTGCTGTCATCATGCGAGGGAAGGAGAGAAATTAGCAGGCATGTAAGCCCCTTCACCCAGTTTATATGCATTCAAGCAAAATTATTCATCTTGCAAAGGACAATTGCTCCTGAAGAGCTAGCTGCTCAACAACAGCAACCATTTTGGAAACATCACTAAACTTTAAGCAGGCATATTTTTGGTTCCTGGATTCAAGTCAGAGGATTCACACTTCTCAACAGTGCTGCTCTTGTGCCAGTCTGTGGAGGAAACGTATAGCTGCTATTACCATTTGAGTTTGCTAGGGGATTTCTTCTGCTGTACCCATTGATATTTCTTCATATTTGCAAATCAAATTTTATCTATAAAGGAAAGCTTCTGTGCCTTCCAACTCATCCATCTTTTTCAACATTATTGTATAGGTTATTAAAGATAATAGCTATCACAAGAAGCCTCACACCACCGTACCCTGCATGTTTTATTTCTATGATCCTGCATTCACAATGCAGCCAAAATTAAATTGTCCGTGGCTTGCAATGTAATTATTAGATCTTCAAAACAGTTCACTGTCAAGGAGTTTCTCTCCATCAATTTTTCCCCGTTCTCTGGGAGATAGCATGGGAAATGAACCTCCACCCTTCAGCCTTCGTGGACGATCCCAGCATGGGTGCACCGAGCCTGATTTCTGCTTCTGCATCTCGGCTGAAACTACGCACGCATCACCGCAGCGCCGGAACGAAGTCAAACGAAAACCATTATCCCGCACAAGATGCTAATACCACGCCTAGGAAATGAAAAGACATTTGTGACTGACTCTTGTGCTGTGTCTCAAAAGAGATCCTTAAACACCGATCAATATTTTGAAGACATGGCAGAGTTTGAAGAAGTGGCAAGTCACATTTGTATGCATAGGCTGTTTTGTCCCATTCCTCCAATGCTGGGTATTTACAACATCTTCAAAACCAATTGAAGTCAGGCGTTTTGTCTCTAACAGATGTCTACTGCACTTGACAGCAAATTGTCATAATAATATCTTTATCGCAAAGACAATGACAATACTATTTCCCAAGCACAGACCCTGTTTTGCTGCTTTCCGCCTCCCTCCTTTTAACCATCACCATTAAATGAACGTATTACAAAGATTACCATAGTTTTCTGTCTTCGTAATTACATACATACAAAAGAAAAATGAGCTGTAAATGTTTTTAAGGTTATCTGAATCACAAGCTTTTCATGTTCTCCCAGGCCACTTCTTTCCATGCCCACCAAACCCAAGGGACATGAGAGTTGGGTTCCTAATACTGAACTTTGGAAGAAAAATTACTGCCTGGCTCAGATGTTGGCAGAATCTGCAGGATTCACAAAGCAAGCATTAAAATATCTAAATATCTTCTTTTTGTTTTTGTTAATTATGACAACTAGAGTCAGAAGACTTTTTGCACTACAGCAAATGAATAAAATATGGGATTAAAAATTATGGAAATCCTGCCCGACACATTCCTAAGTAATGAGTTGGCTGGGGTGACTGCACGGTTGGCAGCCTCATCAATTGATAGACACAGCAAAAAGCAGCAGAACTAGCTCTGGGGGCAATCTTGAGCCCCCCACTCTGGTTCAATGCATGCGAGGAGATTTACTGAGGAACAAGTCCAAACAAAAGCACTTCTGATCATCCCTGGGAATAGTCTTCCAGGTACGGAGTTAGTTACTTCCTCCGCTGTGACATAAACTACAAAAAAGGCACCTCAGTTCAGAACAGTTTGTTCCTCTCCACCGTGGAAACTGAGGACAACCACATTTGCATGGAGTTATGAGTGGCCCCACTCTCATAACCCCTCTCGGAGTGCTCGATAGAGGCATCTGAGATCTTCCTACAGGCAAGTTGTGCTGGTGCAAACCCCAGGTAACATCAGCAAGACATCCAGGACATCGTAGCCATCCTAACTCAGTAATGCTAACCCAACACTGATGGGCAAAAACCCCCTTCCTCCTCATTTCTAACCAGCACAGCCCTGGGGCAGAGTTGAATAATTACTTCTCAGTTGGAGACAGAAGAGGAACACTGACTTCAAGATCTGCCTGAGGCAAAAATACACAGCCAGCAAATCCCTTCCTATTTTAAGCAAAGTCATTCTCTCCACAATGTGCTCATTTGCTGGCAGTGGAAAGGACAGCACACCCATTATTGATTTGGGGGTGTGATTTAGGACATTTATCCTCTGTGAAGCTCTGAAGGCTAACAGATGTCAGCCCATCTTAATTCCTTATTTCTAATGGCTTTTATTCATACTCTTGGGAATGCTGCTGCTGTTGCTCTTTGTCTCTTTGTAGGAAGAGCTGTGTAATCTCTGAATGCCTTTTTATAGATGTTACAGGGACCTGTGCCTGAGTTGAGTTTGGATTTACTTCAGACATGTAATGCTACATGTTTTAGGAAGCTCAGCATAAAAAATACCTTTGAAATGCCTCTAAAGCTGTAGCTGGTCCACCTCTCTTTCTCCAGGATATGCTTCAGTCCCCTTACTGAATTGGAAGAGAAGAATGATTTAATCTTAGAGTTTACGATGCTGTTGATTTTCTCCTTCTCTCAGTAAAACCTTTACATCTCAGGACTCCAAATTTGGTATGCACAGTAAGCCTCCTTAGCATTTTTTTTTCCCACTGAAAATAGAATGCATCTAAAAATGAATTAAATGTTGAGGATTTTCAAGTGGCTTGGATTGTATTGGAGAAATAATCAAATAAGCTTGGCAGATTGGAAATAAGGTTTGAAAATTCTGTTGTTTAAGAAAACATAACCTTCAGAATATTACAGACAGGCAAGCAATATAATGGGTAAAAGAAAACCCAACCCAAACCAAAAAAAAGCGTGATGGGAAGACAATTTCAATTATTCAGTACAACTCTATTCAGCTGCTGTCACACAATCTTTGCTCACCGCTTCCCTCTGCATTTGCTTGAGAAACAGCCCATCTGGGGGCTGGAACCCTAAAACTGGCTCCCAGATTCTCGATGAGAAGACATGTCTGTTAAGACCAGGTGAAACGATATACCCGGGCTCATCCCAAAGACTGTGTCGGCAGCATGGCGCCCAACCCACATAATCCTCCAACCGGAGCATCTTGGGTTTGGTTGAGCATCACTGCGAGGACAGAGCCAGCCACATGATCCACAACCCATTCCAGGTACAAAGTGGTTTGCAGAAGCGGGGAAAGTTTTTGGCAGTCAGTAAGCAGCGAGACTGACCGGCTGAGGGTTGGTTGATCCGTGTAATGGCCACTCTCAGGTTGGAGGGAAAACGCTTGCGAAATTTTGTGTTGGATCCAACACGTTGGATCTCTCCCCACTTGAATGGCAACAGATGTTTAACTTCGCTCTATGCAGCATGTCCTATTTTTCTATTATTTTTTCCCCTGTAACATGAAAGCTTCACTAACTTCTACCAATTTGTTTAATTAATTACTAATCAACGGATTACAAAAGATGAGCACACTACACACAAATGCCTCTGTAACCCAAGAACGAATCTCAGCGGGCATGCTGCCACGTCAATCCTTCTGAGCTGAAAGGGACTCCGATCATTGACACTCAGGGATTGTTTGCCCGTGGTTGAACCGCTAAACCTTTGCCACTTGTCATGTTTCAAAAGAGTGTTAAAGACAACATTGAAACTTGAGTGTTTGGGAATTTTTAGTGGGTACTCCCTGAGCCAACATGGTTGATATTTAGATAGAGAAATAATACACAGGGAAAGCAGGACATAATTTCAGGACTTCTATTGCAGACGTGAAGCAAGCAGAACAGAAACCTGACCCTGAAATTAGCCCACAGGTATGTCAGTGCAGGATAAAGGATGGGGGAGATGGATCTAAAAGGTGTGATACTGGCATAATCATTTTCGGTGCTGAATCTTTGCCCTGAGTCCCATAATCCAGGATGTGCCGTGCCGCTCCTTGATGTCTGTGGCAGCATCGAACAAGCCTGGCTATGAGCACAGCCTGTCCTCACCAAAGAGTGAATCTATCCCTATCAAAAATAAACATAGTCTATGCCAGTCAGCTTTTTTTTTATTCCTAAAAAGAAGGCTGTCATGATAAGATTTTGGCTCTGGCTGACAAAGGCAAATGTGGTTATTTACTGTATGTTGATTTATTCAAGACCACATGGCATCTTGATTAAAAATACCATTATATATGTTTAGAAGGAAACACTTTAGATTAAAATCTGACTCATTGACAGATACAAAAATATAGTTAAAAGAAGTGAGTAATGGCTGTTGAAAGCACTTCCCATAAAACCATTTCTGTCATTTCTATTTTATTGATGACCATTCCTCAAGTTTGCAGATGAGGCAATTTACTCCTCTCAGGTGATCAATGTCTAACAAAATGCCCTTTAATAGTCCAAGTATTCAGTAACTCATTATTGGAACAGGAATGAAGATCACAGTTGCAGCATCTGAACAAAAAAGCAAGCACTGACTTAAAACAAGGTAGCCAGGTCCTCCCCGATAACCTCCTCCAAAAAAGCTCAATTAACATTCCCTGAAATAATGAATTTGTCATTCAAAAACGGATTCAGAGTAATTTTTACCTACATGGGAGAAAGATCAGATGGTGAAAACCATCTTGAAGGTGAAGGAAAGCAAGGTCCAGTGGTATTAGTAATCATATAAACTGAGATTTTAATCTTATTTCCCAGATTCTAGCAATATGGCAAGTGGTAGAACAGCATTATCTGGTACAGAGATGTCTTCATTTGGGAGCCTAGAAGACAAGGTTGGATATTTTCTTTTAAAGACGTGCTTTTTCCTTTCTCTAGTAACAATCAGTGGCATGTGCCTATGGAGGTTGCAGAGGACCTTAGTGGCTTTGGGAGACTGTCACTCTTCAGTTATCAGACATCCAGGCCCCAATGAAGACAGCACTGGGAACCGTTTACCTACGAAGGGTAAACACAGAGGAAAAAAAAAAGCTGCTGGATTTCTGGTGCCATTTGGAAGCATAAATCCAATTAGCCTAGACTTGTCAATCCAGGTCATGGATTGCAACCCTGGTTTCCACCAGCAGAGGATACGGGAGATGCTGAGTGTCTCCCTTCCCTCCGACTGCAGTGGAGTAGAGGCTGTGTTGTACAGGACATTTCCTCCTTGCAAACTCCTCTGTGTGGGTTTGATTAGCTCACCCTTAACTCCTGTTCTGAAGGAGGTTTTGGACCAGATGATCCCAGGGGCCCTTCAAACATGAACTACTCTCTTAATCTGTGCTCCGAAAGAAAATGTTGATTTCTTCTGTATTTACCTACTCCAGATAAGGTCTTACACTTTATTTAGTTGTTTTGAATATCAAGCCAAATTGATTTTTTTTTCAAATAACATCTTCTATCTTTCCACCCTAGCACAAAGCACTAAAAATCCTGTGTGGATGGATGTGTGAGTTCATGCACACGCATATTCCAATTTGCTTTGAAAATTATCATCGAAGTTTTCTATCTCTAGCAGTTTGGATTCTCTTGTTAAAACCAGTATCTTATTGATCTGTAGTGTGCTAGACTAGAGCTGGTCCTCCCTAGCCTCCTCGTTAGCAGCTTAACAGAATACTAATTCACTGCAGGTCAGCTGTAATTTTCTAAATTATTAAGAAGTAAAGGATTTTTACTATCCCTCTGAGGACACTTCAGACTAAGCCTGATTTGTCTTCATCTATAGTTCAATTCCACTGTATTATTCCTGCAAGCATGTTCTGTGAGACCATTTTGCTGGTATGTAATGCCCTTTCTATTTCTCTACGCTTTAAAATACATATTTCTAACTTCATTGGAAACTGCTGGGGAACACAATGAGTTTGTCTTCATTGGGCTGTAGAAGCTGTTTTAATCTTCTTCCAGAAATAATTATACTGGTTTATTGGTGGCTATATGGAGTTGAAATTACTCTTACCTTGTATTTTTGAAGTCACAAGTAATACCCTACTCACCTCCCACAGTTTAAGTCACTCTGGAGGTAACTGTCCCCTTAGTTTTCAGTAAACTGAGTTGTATTTATTGGCAGGTCACTTGTATGGTATTTCCAGAGACAGTATATAATTGAACTTAAAATGCATTTCTGATGCTCATAAAAGCAATAAAAATGCCACCTTCTGCCTGCACATTAAAAATTCATCCCATGCAAGTAGAGGGCAAATTCATAAAATGATCATTATGATGTTCAAATGTACTAGATACAGTAAAACGAGACCGGTCTCTGACTGGCCATAAAAACTTGTAATGGATCTGTGCTCAAATGGCAATATTTATTGTACTTTTCTAAAGTTGCCAAAGCAAAAACACTACCATTAGTAACTTGACTAAGTCCACTTTAGCTTGCTTCAGAAGTATAACTTGTACCATTATTAACAAGCATATGGATCCTGCGTTAAATCAGAATTAGTTCCCGGAAATAAAACCCCCAAAATATACCATTTCATTTTGGGTAATCCTATCCACTGTCAAATTATCTATGTGACTACTTTTCTGATGAACATATACACCAAAGGGAAGACTATTAGCATTTTAAGTCTATTCTCACTCAGAACAGATCTTCAACACTTATATTAAGTTTCGGAAACTCATCCCTGAGTCTGCTGTGGACAGCTGTCTCCATGAAACCGGACCAATGGAGCTGCTGCCATTCATCTTTTCCCTTCTAAAATACTGCCCATATGCACCTTCTAGGTTCCTATTGCTCTATTCAGATTTTTTTTTGACATCTGAATTTGTTTGAATTTCACCAGAATATTCAAAGCAGCCTGGCCCCATGGACAGACATGGAAATAACATTCAGAAAATCCAACTATTTTCTTGACTTCTGCATTCTTCTCAAGCAACTGGCTGTTGTATCACAATGCGCTTCCCTCCCCACACCCCCCTTAAATTATCATCTTAACTAAAGAAACAATAAGGTCAGTCTGCTCAACTCTGATTTTTTGTCTGCTCAGCCCAAAGTAACATTAACTGGTAATTAAGCACACCGTGAGTCAGCAACTCCTCTCAAGATTCTGTGAGACTTCTTAAAACTCTGATTCCGTGAGACTTTTTAAAATTGTGTCTAGAAGTAGAAATTAAAATCCATCTTCTGCTCACATGGACTGTTTTTCATAAGCGTCAAATATTATGTACAGCCTCCTGTTCCCATGTCAGAACTAACTGATTTTGGTTACTGCAGCCCTAGGGCCAAGCCCCAGCCGTTCCACCCTGTTGGTTTTGGGAGCCTTGCTGAGAACCCTGCATCAGCACAGTGCACTTATGAGCTTTCTTATGAGCTTTCCTCCTCTGCCTGCCCTAATTCAAATGCAAACGCCTCCAGGAATTCAGTATCGAGGATTTTCTGTGCTCCATGTTGTTGTGGTGCTGATAGCTTGTTATTCCTAAGACACTTTGGAGAGTTATTTAAATACAACAGTTTGAAATGACTTAACCTAGCAGAATATTGCAGATCACACTCTAGCAGCAGGCAGGTTTGCTGGAGGTGGTCTGTATCCCTGGCCTGACATTGCTCTGCCCCTTCATCTACTCGCTCTGAGTAATTATTTTCTGACCAAAATCTACACTAATAGGCCATTTATCTTTTAAACATCCACATTAAGATATCTGACATCACCATGGTTGGAACATTATTCTGAGAAGCAGGTTTAGGTCAGCCCGAGAATGAGAAAAAAACTTGAACCATCAAATACAAGTCCATATTTTTTGGCTCAAAGCAGGTTGAAGAAAGAGCAGACCTCCATTTCTCTCCGGTTTGGTGAAAGCTCCTATGCTCACTATCACAGAATCATGGAATCATAGAATCACAGAATGTATTGTGCTGGAAGGGACCTTAAAGCCCATCCAGTTCCAACCTCCCTGCCATGGGCAGGGACACCTTCCACTAGACCAGGTTGCTCCAAGCCTCATCCAGCCTGGCCTTGGACACTTCCAGGGATGGGGCATCCACAGCTTCTCTGGGCAACCTGTCCCAGTGCTTCACCACCCTCTCCGGGAAGAACTTCTTCCTGATGTCTAATCTAAACCTCCCATTTTCAATTTAAACCCACATCACTTCTGGTTAAATCAGTTTCACTTCAGTTGGAAGACACCAAATAGGAGGCAGATTCTTTGTTTTCTTCAAATCAACATGAATTTAACCCTTTCAATTCAATAAAGGGGGAAATGTAGTTCATTAAAAGACACTCCTTTTTTCTGTTCAGCTCAGTAACCAAATCCCCCCACCCCAGGTACTCCCAGCCTTGCACACATAAGTAATATGAGCAATTCATCAGAAAATTGGCTCACACCCCTTAAGAGACTATTTTCACACACACTGTGACATGAAGAGAGATACCGTGAATTGGGGGCGAGGAAGGCAAAATAATCAATTTACCAAACCTATAATCTGTATGAACTTAGTGATCGTCTAAGTTGATTTTACTCGGCAGGATTTCACACTAAAAAGCTCCGGGATGAGATCTACTGTCATAAATGCCAATGGCTACTTTCTGTAACAATTTCTTTTCTGCTAATTATACTCGCCTATCTTTAGATCAATACTTTCTATATCTTCATACTTCAGCTTGTTAAACCATCCTGAAGAGAAACTACTATCTGTATGTATAAGGCAGATGGCCAAGTCTCAAGACAATTGCAAATAATAAGTAGATACACATCTAAACAGCTATTTCTAATCACATTAAAGGCTTTGTACTTAATCTTTCTTGTACTTTGCTAATATAAAACACAACAATTACCAGGTAAAAAAACACATACTCAGAGAAATGAATGAAGACCTGCTTGGAGAATGGCATACACAGGGCCTTTTCTAACCTTCAAGCATACCACAATAAATCCAAGAACTTACCCTATTAAATGTGTTTCGCTGTTGGAAAAACATCTTCACATCTAAATGTGCACATAACCTTTCTATTCTCATGTTATCACAATACACTGCCCCTGTAACAATGGACTACAGCATTCAAACCAGCACCAACACTGTTTCTCTTCCAACTATGAATACTTCTGGCACTTCGGAGTCTACTGCTGTCTTATCTGCTTGACTTCTCAACTCCCCCATACTCCTTCTTCAACCAGTTTTGTACATGAGTGGATGCAGTCTCCATCCAAGACTGCGGACTTCGCACGCCTGCATGCTGCACTGTCCATCCAAACAAGCTGCATTTGCCCACCACAAGCTAAAAATACCTCAAATACTCAGCATAGTGTGAACTCAGGCTGAAACAATAGTAAAGGCATAAGTACCACCTTCAAAGCATTCCCCTTGGAGTGAGTTTCTTCTTTGTAAAGGCTATTGATTCATGCCAAAAGACATTGCAAACATCTTTTCTTGCCTTTGAAGATCAATGTCCAATTAAATTCCATGGGTTATTTAAAGAGAAGAACACAAACCCTCACCTTCATTGTATTTCTCATCTTGTTACAAGACAGAGAGAGAGAAACACAGAGGACAGGTGGAACATTTAGAACCACATAAATCACAGGGAGATATAGAAAATATCCCTAGCAGCTGGCCAGGTACCAGGAGCAGCCACCACCATCCATCACACTCTACAACCCATGTCCAGACCATGATGGTAATCTCATACTGCTCTCACTCAGCCTGTTGGGTGAAACTCAGAAATCCACTGCTATCAGCACAGTGATAACCCCAGAGATAACAAATTAAGAGGTACTGGATAACTAAAAGCAGTGAAAGTTAAACTCAGTGATAGAAAAGATTAATTAATGAAGTATCTGACAAACTCCCTTTGCTCCTAGGTCCATCAACAGTCATGGGTGGTTGTACGGGGGTTGCTTTGGCTATCAGGAGGAGCAGAACCTGCCACTGAGCAAAGAAAGAGTAAAAACTTCCTAAGCCACCTTCTTAAGATTTATTTCAAATATTTGTTAAGCCAATTTAACAATTAAAGCCTTCTTTTACCTGCCAAATTAGCTATTGATGACCTATTGATGAACTCCTCTAGGCATGCAAGACAAATAAGTATAATACTGCAATATCTGGGACATAAAATTGGATAAACACAAATGGATTGCATTAGTATAAACACATGTAAGCATCCTTCTTCCTGAACATTTTGCAGAGATACAATCTAAAGACAGAAAGGATGTCTTTTCCTTATGAATCACTATTATCCCATGAATATGACACAATATAATCACAATATTTCACTCACACCTCTAAATGCACCCAAATAGCAAACTAGCAGCTTTTTCTACGCTGAGGCTGCATCTCCAACGCAGCATGCTTTCACATCTCTAGCAGAAACTACAGCATCTTTTTGTAATGTCAAGGCCAAAATTAGATGTGCTATTCCTTGCCAAAGAGTATCAAAGGGTGGCCTCACTGCATGCTTCCTAGGAGACAACCCAACGGAGAGCTGGAGTTTAATGAGCTATTCATATGGAAGAGTGCATGGTTCTTTACTTAATTTGGCCTTTAAACTCTAATGCAGTTCAAAGGACAAGATGTCCTCCTGAGTTATGTGTTGCGACAAGATGAATTCAAAGACCCTGCCCCTATTCTTCACCTCAGTATGGTTTGTTTTGTGTTCAGCAAGATGGTTTATTTGTTGTCCACAACTGTTTCATCCAGATTACTAATGAAGATTAAAATCACCCCTTCAGAAGGATCTAGACCAATTCACGCGTTTTATGCTCCCATATGCATAGTTCCAATTTGCAGGGGAAGTAATAATTCCTTTTATTTCAAAGCTCGTAAGAGCCAGCCCATGCTATTTCTCTTTTGCTTGAACAAACATAGGCATCGACACGTATTAATCCCCAAAGGATTTCCAATCAGCAAAACTTGATTACATGATCTTTATTCAAATGTGTACATCTGAAGGGTTTTGTGTTTATTAAGAGTTAACTGAAGTGACAGCTAATCAGACTCTCGAAGAAATCTTTGTTCTTGTTGAAATACATTTTTCATAAAGGTTTACCAAATGGCCCGTAAAAAAAAGAAAAAAAAAAAAAGATTTCAGAGACAAGTAGCACATCAATTTCCATTTTTCCATGAGCCTGTTTCTTATCCACAGCTGGATAGCTGGGCAATATGAAAATTGTCAGCCATCCATAAGGAAAGATGAAATGAAGGCTAAAGCCTTTGATATGCAAGTTTACTTATAAAACCATATGGGTGTTGGTTTGGTTTTGGGTTTGTTTTTTTTTTTCACTGCAGTTCTTTTCAAACGTACCGGCCAGCCTTTTCCCGCAGAGAGCAAAACCACTCCTTCATAATCTGCCTAAATTATTTAACAGTTATAGAATCATAGAATCATAGAACGGTTTGGGTTGGAAAGGACCTTAAAGATCATCTAGTTCCAACCCCCCTGCCATGGGCAGGGACACCTTCCCATAGACCAGGTTGCTCAAAGCCACATCCAGCCTGGCCTTGGACACTTCCAGGGATGGGGCATCCACAGCTTCTCTGGGCAACCTGTTCCAGTGCCTCACCACCCTCTCTGTGAAGAATTTCTTCCTGACATCTAATCTAAACCTCCCTGATTTCAATTTATACCCATTACCCCTTGTCCTATCACTACAGGCCCTTTTAAAAAGTCCTCTCCCAGTACCCTTGTAGGCCCCCTTCAGATATCAAAATGCCTCCACCTGTGAATCTGTGTTGGATCTATGGCCGTGTG
>NW_010270485.1:152475-153485 GCF_000690775.1 Eurypyga helias
ACCTATAGGCTGAGGCTTGTTCAGCCTGGAGAAGAGAAGGCTCCGGGGAGACCTTACAGCAGCCTTCCAGTACCTGAAGGGGCCACAAGAATGATGGAGGGGGACTTCTTACAAGAGCAGAGAGTAACAAGACAAGGGTTAACAGGATTGAATTGAAAATGGAAAGGTTTAGATTGAATATCAGGAAGTTGTTCCCGGAGAGGGTGGTGAGGCACTGGGACAGGTTGCCCAGAGAAGCTGTGGATGCCCCATCCCTGGAAGTGTCCAAGGCCAGGCTGGATGAGGCTCGGAGCAACCTGGTCTAGTGGAAGGTGTCCCTGCCCACGGCAGGGGGGTTGGAACTGGGTGAGCTTTAAGGTCCCTTCCAACACAAAACATTCTGTGATTCTATGATTCTGTGATCTTTCCATTTCTAGAAAATAAATGTCAATTAGATAATGTGAAGAAGTAACAATTTTCTTTGACTTTTGCCATGGTCTTTTTTACTCTTGCCTCCCATAAGAGGAAGGTGGCATTCTCAACTGTGGCTGGCAGATAAGGTGTAACTGATCTCCCTCCCATCCTGTGACCATTTATTTCTTACACAAATAAATGGCACCACCTACGCATCACATTATGGGACGTAACTTCAGTTACTCGGAGTTTTCCTCTCTTCCCCAGCCATGACAATTTAACATCCAACGCTTTGATTCAGGCCACACCTCCTTCAGACCAGGCAATCCATTTTAGATCTGTGTTTCTAAAGCATCCTTTATAACGGAGTCCAAAGCACATTTTTAGCCAATACCACGTTAACAAGCCCTGCTACAAACTGTGCCAAGAGAAAGCAGCAAGGACAGAGGCTGCTTTCATCTAGTCTACAGCCTTGTGCAAAATGCTGTGTCTTTGCTCTGCAAACCCACTTATTAACCAGCTTCACAGCAAATTTAAACTTCAGTGTCTCCTTCCGTAAAAAAAAAATAGACTCTAGACTCCAAGTTAATGTACTGCAAACTACATACTGATGCCAT
>NW_010270485.1:153508-160722 GCF_000690775.1 Eurypyga helias
AGTGTCATCGGAAGTCTTCTATCTCCACTCAAACCTGAAGCATGACTTTGAGGATTTGGGAATGGTGTAAGCCTGGGCATGAATTTAGAGACCTGCTGTAAGTGATACAGAGTGAGACCCAGCCATCAAACATTAAATATTTACTAATTGTCCTCTAAGGTCTGAATTTTTACTCATGTTTTCATCTCCTTCCCAGATCTCAACTTTCTCAGCTGTATCTGGATGCTTAGGACTCGCCACCACGGCAGAATCTATTAGTGGCAATTTGTATCTGTCAAAGCAACGTAACAAGCCTGATAATGAAATCACTCCATGTTTCACTCACACCAAGCATGTGGAAGTTACACACCAAGGTCTTCTTCCCTGTAGCTTCATCAAAGCCACTCTGCAAGTTCTGTGAATAAATGAAAAATTTCTACCCACTATAGCTAAATACAGTTTGAAGCCTCAGACAGCTTTCCTGCATGAGCTGTTGTTTTTGGAATTATATCGCATCTCTTCAGTTCTAGACATGATAAATAAAAGGATAAAACTCAAGTATATCTAAGCTCTGTTGCCACTGTGACCTCCTCAAGTGCATCAGTTAGACTTTCAAGTTCCCTGTCTTGTGATGTAGTTTTAATACTGGAGCTGGATCTCTGGATAAGAAAAAAAAAAACCAACAAATCTCACAGTCCTTAAGCCAGGATGGCCAAAAATAGCTACGGCTTAAGGTTCCCACCAAGCTGCAGCGGTGTCACCATGGCCAGGAGGAGGAAATCCCCTCACCCCCTTCAGCTGGAAGCTCGTGTGTTGGCAAACCACAACTTTGAGTGCACAGAAATATGTGAAAGAGCCTAAAATATGATGCTGAGCTACCCACAGGGTATTGGAAAGGTAACTGCTGTTTATTGTGATTTCAGCCCATCAGGTCTTTGAAAAATAAGCCTGTTTAAGACCCAGCAATGAAACTAACGTAAAGAAACAGCACTTAGGCATCAAGTTAGCCTTTTCCACTAGCGATTAAGCAGTTGCCATGGAAATGAAGCTGATCCTGCCTGACCTATTTTTCTTATGTGTGGTGGTCATCATGTGAAGCATTACTTCTTGCTGTGGTATTCTGCATCGACAAAGATCTGAACTCGAAATAAAAAGATCAGGTTTTTAACTACTCAGGCCTATACAACCTCTGGGTTTTATTTTCCATCAAGGCTACTGACTGTAACAGTCCCAGCTATATATCTTTAGCAGTCAATTTTCAATGTACAGTTTGCAGTTTCAGACTTTATCTGAAACGTGAACTTATAGGAAACACATGTCACTACTTGAAGCCAAAGGTATTTAGAAGTGCTCGTTATAGCAAGAAAAGAAATAAGATAGGAATAGGAAAACAGCAACAAGATGATGTCAACCTACTATATTCCATGAGTTTAATAGACAGCAAAACAAAGGCCATGGGTACAATTCCTGGTAAGAAAGTGGTATTTTTTCTTTAAGGGGTCTACCCACCGCTGGCTGAGTAACCAGCATCCGTGTCGGTCTTCTGCCATCGCTCTCCTCTGTCGCTGAGCATGACAGTAGGGCAGGCTTCTCCCCTAATCTTGAACCAGCTCTACATTAGTTCATGACTATCCGACTGCTGCCAGACTGCTTTTAATTCCACTCTGCCTGGTGCTAGTTGTCCAACCATGAAACCAAAACACAAAGAGGTATCAACAAATTGGAAAGTGGCCCATGACATTCCTCCTGAAAACCTTCCACAACAGTATCCTCAAGCAAACGTATGTACTACAAACACAAACAAATACACGTACTACTCTCAGAGATCCCCTCCACCATTCCAGGGACCTATTTTGACCTGCACCATCTTTCCAGAAAGAGTATTTGCTCTCTTCTCCAGCCTGAACTGCCCAAACAGCTCATAGCCAAAGAGGTTGACCCCACACCTTGGAAACTGCCCCTGCAGTAATGGAAGACTGCTCTTAACCCACCCTGTGTCAATCTTAAGAGGCCTACCTGGGGCCTAAAGCACATTTTGACCCAACAGACAAGGTCTCTTTCAAACGAAGGTCCACTCTTTGGCTTGGCACCAACAACCCCTTACCCCTAATTTATTCCTGGAGGCACATTTGCTGCAGATGGCTCTGTCCTACCACCCAGGCTGTCAATGGAGACATGGAGTATCTGCCCCAGTAACCGCCCCTACCTTATTCTGGTTTTCACTGGCACCAGGTAAACACCAAAGCTGCTAACTGCCTCTCTCCCTGCCCAACAGTCCTGCCGACTTTTAACCCATCTAACCACCCGTGTGTCCAGCCCATTTGTTCTCAACTTCCAAATGACAACGCTCCAGGCAACAGTGTCAAAAGCCTTTCTAAACCCAAAAAAATGACGTCCGCTGCTCTTTCCTCATCCTTGTTGTCGTTTCATCACGCAAGGAATCCATCACCGAGAGAGAAGAAATTTCTTTCATTATTTCTGAATTATTCCGTCAACAAATTATTCAGCCCTAAAGCTGCATTTTTCATCAAATAAATGGTTTGCCAAAATGCTCCGCTTGGCATTGTGTATTTGCAGGCAAACTCGGATTTTTCATTAGGATCAAAAGACAGTTTGGATACACAGTTTTCAAACATGAAGCCGGAGATATCCTTCCAGCAATTAGCCTGTACTTAAACTTTTCTACCAGCTGTGGAAGAAAAGGCGCTTTTTTCTACTACTTTCTCTCCCTAACACTGCACATATTTTAAGCAGATAAGCATGGTTTCCTTGGAGCCCGTTAGTAATTCTCTAAAACTTTTGTTTTCACCGGAGACCTCAGCTGTTTTTCCAATTACCACCTCAAGACAACGCACAGCTTTGCAAGGAGAAAAAGTGCCGGCAAACATAACCCAACGGCATGATTGACCTCGGCCAGACCCAATGCTTGCATACAAGCACTGGAAAGAGCATTTTTCTGCCACGGATTTTCATGGTTAGCAAACAACATGGGTGAAAAACAGTAGGATCCGTTTAATGTGACTGGCCCACTGCCTATTTAACTATCACTTTGGACCAAAAGAGAACCAGCAATAATGGATTGACACTGATTTCTCAAAGTCATGTTGCATACAGAATAACTAACGGCAAACATCTAGGGTGTTATTTACAGCCCGCTTTTCAGTACCTATTGTTTTGGGGTGCAAGTGGATAAACTATTCAGTTTATCAGCATATCTAAAGCTGCCTCATTTGGGCAAAGGGGAGCAAAATATTTATCAGCGATATCAAAGTACTCATCTTTGTTTGCAGATGAAGGTGCTTAATCAACTCTATTCAACAATCTGTTAAGTAATTTAAGGCACATAAAAACGTTATTCCCTCCCAAGTCTTCTAACAAGACAAGGAGCTGAGGGTTTCCGTATGTGGCCAAATACATCACAGTGAAATTCAGGTATCTCTTAGAAGATGGGGCCAAAAAAGAGATACAGAAGCTAAACTTCATCCTCTCAAGAAATGCTCAGGTTACTCGCTCATTTGAATAACAATACGAATAGTAGTAATAACAAAAGTAATAAGTAGTAATAATAATAATAATAATGATTATTATTATCTTTAAAAACTTTCTCTCCTATCAGCTGATACACCTTAGTATCTGATTATTAGCAGAGCAAAAGGGAATGAAGTTTGGAAGCCTCCAACTGCACTTCTGACAGTATATAAAGAGTTTCGGAGTGGCTGCCACCAAGAAGACCAGTCTCAGTTTACCAGGTCAAAAAGCAAAACATGTTAAAGTAGACACCTTTCGCCGCTAAAATCCTTCTCCTGAGCAACACTGAACGGCTCCTTTGAGGACAGGAGACTGTCAGATGCTTTGGTAGGTACCTATTTGCAATTTGAGCATGAAAATAGGTCGAAGAATAGGGACTGTCTGATGTGATAACATGTTAGATAGGTGGATAAATGCTTTTTTTGTGAGAAATGTCAGACACAAGAACGGGCCCAGAAATGTCTGTGACTATCAAATGGCTGCACACTAACCAAGGGTTCAGAAACCAGCTGTGGGGCACGCGAGACAAGACAGTTCAATGGGTCATGGGAAACTTATCCTTGAAAGAGAATGTTAAGAAACAGACCTGGATATTAAAAAATGCCATGCTATCTTTGCTTTTCACCCATCAAGGCTCTACCTTGCTGAGACCTTGAAAGCGCTCAGATACAACCCCACCTTCTTCATCTGCTGTGTTTGTGCTTTCCCTTTGACTTCCAAACCATTGATTAACGGATTAATAATCTGATACTGATCACTTAAAAGGAGCTCAAGGGCTCAGACCTCTTCAGATGGGAGCGCTGGACACTTGGCCTAATTCAGCCACCCTGGTCAAACCAGTGGTGAGCAACGTGTCGTGTGGGCACACAGGCAGCGGCACAAAACGGGAACATCTGTTGCCATAGAAGAGAAAGAAATGGATGAGCATCACACTCCTTCCTATTTTCTACACTGCCAGTAAACTCTGTCAGTGTTGTTTTAGAAATGAAGGAGTAAAGACTATTGCATTTCTCCTGGATAAAGACCACAGGCCACAGGACTGAATTTTCTGTGATTCCTCCAAAACTTTAATATCGAAACTTGCAAGAATCTTTCTCCATGGATATCAGTTCAATCACAAATAAGAAAATAGTAAATTGGAAAAGTCAGACAATAAATCGTGATTCAGGACTTCGGACTTTTTGAACCAACTGCGAGACTGGTATTAACTGTGACCATGTGACTCCGCTGTCTTCTCTATGTTAGACGAGAGCTCGGTGCATCCCTCACTACCTGGCATCTTTTCCAACCCCTCCTCTCATGTCTATGCAATGTACCTGTCTGCATCCCTCCTGAATTATGGACATCTGACTTGGGTGAGACTCTGCAGCTGCAGAGAGCACACCATATGCAACTCTCCTGGTTTTGGCTGTCGGTCCAAGGTCCTCTTCAACCTTCCTTGGCCTAGCATTGCATTAGTTTCATTTCCAGCCACCGACGCAGACCCTCCAAGCCTTTTCTAAGATATCTTTCAGCTGCTTCATACCAGGTCAAGCCCCTCGCAGGTGTCCCATTACAGAATGTTGATGCTTCCACACTTATCATCCAGATTTGTTTCCACAATAAAAGATCAGGAAAAAATCTGCCAAGGCTTACTTCTCACAAGCCCACTGCTTCTTACAATCCTATCATCTTTTATGATCTGAATCCCATTTCAGTTGCTATATATTTTGTCCAAGATCAATATGATCCCATTTAATCAACAGCAGCCTGACATAAACTGTCTTCCTCTTCTGGAACCTCTGAGCTGTTGCAAGATTCATTAAAATCAGTGTTGATGACCAAAACCCCACCTTCAGCAACTTTTAAAATAATTCTTTAGTACTAGCTACCTAGACTTGTTGATTTTAAAATAACTAATTCTAACAGCTGTTAAATTTCATCGTCAACATACTGAACAGTTGGATTACTGTGTATATCCACCAATTCCAATTAATATTTTGTTCTTTAGCCAGCATTGCCATTTCCACACTTTACAACCCAGAGTGGGACCAATATTACAATGACTATTAGTTTTTTCCTCTTGCATGGCCCTCAGTACTATTAGTTCTGTATTTTTTCTCACACCCATTTGCTTATCACTGTATATACACTTTACCTTTCTATAGCTCCTACTTCATTGCCACCACCCTTCCTCAGACATCCCTAAAAGCACCCATTGATGCTGTATGCTTCAGCAGCTGACCGTTGACTTAAGTATCTCCTAAATGCCACATTTCATTTCAGTGCCGCTTTGTCTTCTATCTCTTCCACTCTTCTGGTATGGGGTCCCAAACTGGGACTGTCCCCACCTGCCTCCTTTGGCGAGCTGACTGTCTCTGGAACCCCACGGGTGGTTTTGGCTGGGGTTGGGCTGAACTGCCACCCCACGCTGCTTCACCTGCCTGCCACCAAACTGGCCTAGTGTCAGGGGTATCTTCCAGTTCCTAGGATGACATCGGGAGTATCTTCTATTTTACAAGATCAGAGACTGCCTATTCCTACCTCTCTACATCTCTCCACTTAACTCACCCACTACAAGTCACAACCGCTGCTCATCATTGGTCATTCTGAAACAAAACATAAATGTGAAGCATAAACTATGCTCTGAAAAACCTCCAAAATCTCATGTTTTCCAATTCATTGCAATTCATCCACCTTTAATGCTTTAATACCAAGGATCGCTGCTCAGCTCTGTTCTGCCTGGGCATTTCAAATAGTTGATAGAGCAAAGGCCTGGAGATTATCACCATATAGTGTCTGCAAAAGAACAATTTAACAAGTCTTGCCCACTTATTCTGGCCTGCTCCCTCAGCTCACCTCTTCTAAGGGAAACCTTAACGAAGCCACGCAAGGCTGTCCAGGATGCAGCTAACCGCTGCAGATCTTGACTCAGAGATCATGCTGCCTTTCCAAAGTTCTCTATTATAAGTCACATTATAAAGCGATCACAATAAAATAACCTTTATATCTAATAACTTAATCTACTTTAATATTTGCAGTATAAACCCCAAATCTTAATCAGTCTAACCTTCACTGCATTTTAGCAAGCAATAGAAAAGAATCTTCTTGGTACAAACAGCCACAAACATGCACATAATACCAAATATTAATTTGGTAAGGATGAATCGCTTCAAACAAACCCTAACACCTTAATAAAATTCCAGTTATGCCTAATGTTCTGCACTGAGCTGTGAAGAGCTTGATTTCTTTGCTGCTGGAGAAAACACAAACCTCCAAGCCATTTCTCAGCCTGGTTTGCTCTGGAGCTCAGAAAGCCGCTGTCCTCCGAATCATGACAGCAACTAATCGCTAGGCAGGGAGCCAGGACTGGTTGTGACCTGATGCAAAATTACCATCAAGAGCCTGCTTTCTCCAAACAGGCAGGATGTTGGATGTAACCATCCCCGATGGCTCTGAAACACACTGTGACAACAGAGGACCAAATTCTGGCGCTGTTTGTACCAGCATAAAACCACACTAACACTTGGTTTACCAGTAATTAAGTCCTGTTAGTTGATCTGTACCTGAGATCACACTCTGCAGGTGTTGAAAAGTAAAATGGGATTCTTACCAGGGGAAAAAATGATAACTGGTGGCAAATAAAGAAGACCTTGCTGGACCTTGTTCTCGCCAACAGGGAGCGGCTGGTGGGGAATGTGAAGCTCAAGGGCAGCCTTGGCTGCAGT
>NW_010270485.1:160753-161302 GCF_000690775.1 Eurypyga helias
AGGAACAAAGAAGAGTAATTGGGAGAAAAGCGGCCGCAGCCGGCGTGGATGAACAAGCAGCTCCTGGACAAAGGCAAAAAAAAGCAGCCTACAGTGGGTGGGAGCAGGGACAGGGAGCTTGGGAGGATTATAGGGAAGCTGTCTGAGAGGTCAGAGATCAGGTTAGGAAAGCCAAAGCCCTGACAGAATTGAACCTGGCCAGGGACACCAAGACCAACCAGCAGGGCTTCTATAGGTACACAGGGGATAAAAGGAAGATCAGGGAGAATGTGGGCCCTCTGCGGAAGGAAACGGGAGAGCTGGCTTCCCAGGACATGGAGAAGGCTGAGGTACTCAATGCTTTTTTTGCCTTGGTCTTCACTGACAAGGATGCAAGCCATCCCCCCCCACCCCGAGTCATGGAAGGCAGGGGAAGGGACTGGGAGAATGGAGTGAGGATCAGGTTTGGGGACCCATGGTTAGTGAGGATCAGGTCTGGGGACACTGGAGGAACCTGAACATTCACAAGTCCATGGGACTTGATCAAATATATCCGCAGGTCCTGAAAGA
>NW_010270486.1:0-968 GCF_000690775.1 Eurypyga helias
TCAGCCAGCTTCCCTGGATGTGCTTTGTGTATCTGGCTGGCCTCCTTCCCAGAGGAAAGGCCCTGGTCCTCCCCGCCCTCAGGGGCACAGCCGCTTTCTCAAGGGATACACCCAGGGCCCTCCCAGGAGGGGACGCCTGTTTGCTTGGGGCAGAGGCCAGCTCCCACCCCCCTGGGCTCTGCGCCCTTCCTTACGCTGCCCGAAGCCATGCCGGCCGATGGCAGGGCACTGCCTCCCAAGGGAAGGTGTTATGGCCACCTGGATCAGCCCCACATCCAGCCCGGAGCTGTGCGAGGCTGCCCGCGGCAGCCCCTCTGCTCCCCGTACCCGGCAGCTTGACCACGCAGTCCGTGTCGGTGAAAGCAGCATCCACGTCCTCCACCTTCAGGGCCCCGCTGCCCAGGTTCAGCTTGACGATGATCTCGTCGGCATTCTGCTTCCAGTCCAGCAGCAGCTCTGGGGAAAGGGAGGGAAGCGTCACCCCGCGCTGGCGCACGAGCCCGTGGTGCCTGCTCCCTGGAGGAGGACGCTTGGCCAACGCGGGACCCCTGCCAGGATCGGACAGGGAGCGCCTGACGTTTGGGCTCGACCCAATCCTGCTGCAAGAAGAGGACCACGTGGCCCAGCTGCACTTCAACATTCCCATTCCCGCACGAGCTGACGCTGTCCCCAGCCAAAACTTCCTTCCAGATCAGGCCGGGGAAGCAAACCAATCCCCGCTCCCTGCAGGATGACCTCCGACTGCTCGGAGCACTTTGGGGCCCACCCCACCACCGGGCAGCGAGCTCTGCCAGGCGAGGGGCTCAAACCGACGGCACCCTGTCCTGGAGCAGGGAACCCGGGCACGGGAGCTGCAGTCCCCACCCCGGGGTGCTCAGGGGCTGGCACCGCCTCCCCGTCTCGCTATAAACCAGTGGGAAACCACTGCAGCTACTGGTGCAATGGTGCTGGGTGGGCTGGGGGCTGTC
>NW_010270486.1:1080-1317 GCF_000690775.1 Eurypyga helias
CAGCGCGCATCCACCCCGGCCTGGGAAGCTCCCTGCACTCGGAGGTCGGGCACGGGCATCCTGCAGTTTCCCAGGGCCGTAGGAACTCCAGCCTGCATCCCACCCACAGGGATTCCCTGCCCCGAAGCAGAGCCTGCAGCACTGTTTCCATCACTGGATACAGGGGGAATTCCTGCACAGCAACTGCTCCCCTCGAGCCGCTCGCCGGCCCTGCACTCAGGACCACCTCCCTCCCTC
>NW_010270487.1:0-3476 GCF_000690775.1 Eurypyga helias
CGGCCGGCCGGGCTGCCGGACTTCGCCCGCTCCCTGCCCGTGCGGCGCTGTGCTCGGTGGGCTGATTTGTGTTCGAATCATCGCCTCTCTGGTGCAGCTCACTTCTAAGTCTTTAAAAAGACAGAGCGTGTACTTGCTGCAGCGTCTTTCCGAGGATTTCACCGAGATTCGTTTGCATCTCTGCGGGAACGCTACTTCTTTGTTTGTGATATAAGTAGGAGGAAAAAGCAAACTTTTAAGAGCGTACAGCAGAAATAGTTTTATATGGGTGGGTGTTATCAACTCTGAAAACCGAGAGGAAGACCATCAGAAATCTAACACGTGAGCTTAGGTTTACTTTCAGAGCTGTAGGATCACACCGTGTGTTTCCAGCACATAGGTGCATATGCTCAGAAGCTGCTAAATTTAACGGAAGAGCTTTTTTAATTGCACCTTGAGTCAAACCCTCCAAGCCAGGGCTAACAGGCTCTCAGAGGCATGTTGCATGTGCAAGCATATCCATACGTTTGTCTTGAAACAAAGACTTCCACACGCTCCCAGTCAGACAGTGTGCAAATCTCTGCAAATGCAGGTAGGAACCTGTCTCTGTGCATTGTCTGGAATCAGTTTGTAAACTATTTGTACACAATTGTTGCAGAGGCTCTAAGGGTTGCATGTCAAGAGAACCTTTTCTTGTAGGAAACATCTGGTTTGTGAATTAATTTTCTTAGTTGCTGATGGAGTAGAGTCATTGATCATTTTGGTGATGTCTCGTTTGAAGCAAGTTCCTGTGCAGAACTGAGATGTGCTGTTGGGTTTTTGGTGAAACTGTATCTTCCAGGAAACAATAGCTAAGTAGCAGTACTTCCAACATTTTGAAAAAGCTTGGTTGTCTGAAGTGTACCTTGAAATATTTCATCTACCTCTGTTATAATGCAAATTGTGTAGTTATATAGGACACTGCAAAGCTCCTAGTTTAACAATTTACATGAATACTATGTAACACTTCATTATTTTAAGGAATAATGAGGGTTACTCAATCACAAGATGCATTTTGCATTAGTAGTCTCTGTGTAGGAGTCCATGTGTGGCTGAGGAAACCTAGTCCCCTAGTCCCTGTGCCTTTAAGTGACACACAGCAAACTGAGTAGAGATCTGGCTTTTAAAGCAATGTGTAAGCTGTCCCTACTGCTTAGTCAAACTGTTCCCAGATGCACACAAGGCTTTGGGGACTCGAAAGAATACAGCCTCTGCCCTGTATTTCACTGAAGCATTTCAAAGCATCTGATGAGTCTCATGTCACTGTGTTATATGGGTAATAATTGGCTGATAGAATACAGGAGAGGATTTGAAGCCAACTACAAAAAGAACCATTTATGTACTATCAGGTGTATCAAGTTGTATGTATTTATTAGATGAAGATACCTGGATAATAACAACCAAAGATATTAGTATGGTTATACCAGAATATGCTGATATACTGGCAGGAGAACTCTTTCCTCCCCCTCCCCACACCCCCAGGACCACACCCCTATCCTGCCAACATGCACATGGGTAGGTCTAGTACTAGTAGTAGTCGGCAATTTTTCAATCAAGAAATAGTACTGTTGAATTATTGGGCAGTGTGTGCTGTCCACCTGACTTCCATCTAGCTTACCTGCCTGTCTTATATAAGAATCAACAGTTTGTACTTAAACAGACTTATATTTAAAATCATAAGTCTATATCTTAAACAGATCTGTTTCTGAAAAATTTCTAAATTATGCTTAGATCATGATAATCTGGAATAAAGGGAAACTTTGCTGCTCTTATTCTAAGTAAGTCAAATATATCATTCCTATCACTCACATAGAAACTGTTCCTGCAACTGACTTGAGTGCTGACTGGACCTTGTGGAAAGATTTCCATTTATTACAGTAAGTTTGTAGCAGACCTAGCAATAACAGCAAAATTTAACCATTTTGACTACAGTGCCAAAAGGTCAGAGAAGGGTCTGGCACTTCAAAATGCCATTTCCTCAGGGAAAGGTTTTCTGGTTTTTTCCAAGTATGTTAATTTTCCTAGGATATAACTCACTGTTATCTGCATGAAACAATTAATATTTAGGTTTTATTTCTTTGTCATCTTTAATTTGGGAATTGAAGTAATACAAATGCTTTGTAATTTTTAGTGTAGTTAGATGGATGTTTTGAGCAGTGCTCACAGCCTCCATATCAGAATATCTTGTGTAGCCAGAGAATTGATTCTTAAGGAAAAAAATCAAAGCAGGCTTGGGAGAAACTGCTGAGTCTGCCTTGCTGTCCCATGACATCATGAAGCACTTGAAGTGATGATAATGCAGTTTGCAAAGATGCAATTACTTTAAGTATCTTCTGGGCAGGAAAGATGCAAGCTAATCTTATTACTAATCATTTAACAGCCTATGTATTAATCATCGATGTTTTACTTTAATGACTGCTATTTGCTGTTTTCTTGTATTTCTATGGCTTTTTAAAATTTTGCTCTCTGCTATCACTGTGTGTCAATAGCAGATTAAATACTGATACAGTATTTTAAAGTAATAGGTGTATATATTTTGGTGTAAAAGTGTTTGGATTTATAAAACACCAAAGGAAGTAAAACATTTGGTGGGTCATGAAAAAACAAGTGTTGCCTCTATACTTTTAGGTTTATTTGCTTCAGATGCCTTTAAGGACAGGGATATGCTCATTCCCACAGCTTATGACTGGATTTAAGTTGATCCTAAAATATTGTGAGATAATTAAAGAAGTATCTTTATGGACAATGAATTGGATAGAGATGATAAACTCTTGCTCAAAAGGCCCATTTTCATTTAGTTCAATTGGCTTGGTCTGCTTATTACACCTGAGTTTTGTCTGTCAGACTAAATATTTTCTGTAGATGAAACCTTCTACTGCCAGTCTCACCTACAGGATATACAACTGTTGCATGTGTATTGAACACAACATTTTGTTGTGAATGCTCAGCGTTCAGTTCCATACTAGAAAATCTTCTAATGGACATGCATGCACACATGGTACAAGACCTTTATGCTCAGTTATAGGTCTTAATAATCACTAAAGATGACATTTTGAGAACTGCAGGGGAGGTTGGGTGCTTAACTATCAGATTCTTTTATTAATTCCTAACCTTATGCACCTATTTTGAGCAATGTTGTCTTGGACAAATCAATGATACAGGTTCTTAAAGTGAAATCAGGTGGTGACTCGTGGAGATAATACAAGTTTCTACTGAACGTGCCTTACTTCTAACCAAGAAATTCCATAATACCCTATAGAAAATGAGTATGTATTAGGTAAAATGTGTTGATTCATAAATGAGAACATAGTTTTGATAACTGGAGATGTGATGGTGGATGAATCTTTCTATATCAGGGCAGAAATACCAAAGTACTTACCGCAGAATCACTAAGGTTGGAAAAGACCTCTAAGATCATCCAGTCCAACCATCAAACCAACACTACCATACCTGCTAGG
>NW_010270487.1:4058-5968 GCF_000690775.1 Eurypyga helias
CGCACAGCTTCCCAGCAACTCGTCCCCAAGCCTGTAGCACTGCCTGGGGTTGTTGTGATCTAAATGCAGGACCTGACACTTGGCCTTGTTAAACATCATACAGTTGATCTCAGCCTATCAATCCAGCCTGTCCAGGGCTCTCCTACCCTTGAGCAGATCAATACTTCCAGTCAATTTAGTGTCATCTGCAAACTTACTGAGGGAGCACTCAATCCCCTCATCCAGATCATTGATGTTAAACAAGACTGGCCCCAAGACTGTGTCCTGGGGGACACCACATGTGACCGGCCACCAACCAGACTTAACTTTATTTACCACAACTCTCTGTGCTCTGCCCTCCAGTCAGTTTTTAACCCAGCAAAGAGTCCATCTGTCTAAGCCATGAGCTGCCAGCTTCCTTAGGAGGATGCTGTGGGAGACCATGCCAAAGGCTTTCCTACAGCCCAGGTGACAACACCCAGAGCCTTACTAAAGTTCAGGTAGACAACATCCACAGCCTTTCCCTCATCCACTAGGTGGGTCACCCAGTCATAGAAGGACAGCAGGTTTGTTAAGCAGGACCTGCCCTTCATGAACCCATGCTGGCTGATCCTGATCCCCTGGACATTCTATATTAGAAGTCATCTTACTTTATGAACCCTGTAAAAGTTACATTGCCTATAGGGGAGAGTCAGGCAGGTTGGCCAGACTGCAGCTCTATTGAGGGGCTAAGGAAAGAGGGTTGGAAAATTCTAGCATTTTGTCTCAGGTGAGCATGCTACTTTTCCAGGAATACAACTTCTCAGCCTCTTGTTCAGAGGTAGAGGAAGACATTGCTGTTCTCATACTCAGGACTGTAAAGCCCCAGTACCCAACTTTGCTAACAGGCCCAAAAGAAAACACCTACCATGGAGGGAGCTATGATAAATAATGTGTGGGATAGTATGGATAATTGTCTTGTCTTTCACGTGGCTTTTCTTACTCCTAGTGAGACAGGGATGGTGTACTGCCCTAGTGCAGTAGCAGGTACAGAAAAAGTCTCACGTCTAGTTGAAGTCATATTCTATACCTTGACTTTACTTCTTTGTAGTTCAGGTCAGACTTCTTGATTATAAGACATTTGCAGGAAAACATGCTTTGGTTCATAAAGTGGTCTATATAGCACTATTTTTTTGGAAACCAATTCCCATAATGCCTTTTTCTTTGCAAATGTCTCATGGATTAGGAAAGAATGTATAGTACTAATGTGAAGAAGTAAGATGAAGCAATGGCTTGCGAATAACTTCTACACTGTAATCCCATACTCATACCTGTCACTCACTAGGTTGAAATTATTTTTGTCTCTTGCTGAAGCAGTCCCCACTCCCACCACTGACAGACAGTAGGATGTTCGGTTCCAAGCAGTCTTAAGAAGTAGAGACATAACTAAACAGTTGTCATGGCTTTAACTAAATCTAAATGTGGCTGCAGTATACAGCTAATCACTCTAGGCTTACTTTATCAACAGTGAAGGAAAAAAAAAAATCAGTATTTTTGGAGTGGGATTAAATGAATTCTAAAGTAGATCTTGAAAATACTGCAGATACACCCTAAAAAATTCTGTTTCTTTCAGATGTCTACACAGTGAGATCAGTGAGCCTGCTCAGACATAGACAGGTATATTGGGAATGACTGAAGCTTGGTGTGATGAATCCTACTCTAGATATCTCAACAGTTGCTTCCCATACAGGGTTGTAGATATGTGATGTGAATTAACCAGTTATGCTTTACCTCCATTTGACCTTATAATAAATGATAATTTACCCTAAGAGAAAAATATTATAACTTATTTCTCCTTGCCTGAAATGTACCTTCTAATTTTGCCTTAAGTGAACTGTCACCAGTTTTAAGATCTCATCTAGATTGGCTTTTCCCACCTTTTTTTTTTTTTT